>NC_135894.1:2332590-2462590 GCF_964194155.1 Cetorhinus maximus | reverse complement strand
TCCACATGGCCTGTAAACAGTCGTCATGAACATACAATTATCAACATAACCAGCACGCACTGGAATGTTGTCAGATCGAAAGAGACTGTGGAAGAGACAATGAGAGAAAGAAATCGTGTGTCGTCCTCACGGAGTTTATATTGTTCATCAATAAAATTCGAAACATCTACACTGACTGCAAACCTTCGAGTCTCTGTCAGAGGGAGAGAGTGTGGTGGAGACCGAGGGAGAGAGGGAGGAAAGAGAGAGATAGAGAGAGAGCGAGATAGAGAGAGAGAGAGAGAGAGAGAGATAGAAATAGAGAGAGGGAGAGAGAAAGAGGGAAAGAGAGTGAGAGAAGGGAAGAGAGAGAGAGAGGGAGATTGTGTGATAAGTAGAAAGAGAGATAGAGAGAGAGGGGGGTGGGTGGAGAGAGAGTGAGAGATAGAGAGAGAGCGAGAGAGAGAGAGATACAGAGCGCCTTCCACATCGCCTTTAATCAGTTCATCAATAAGGAAGCAAATTTATGCACCGACATGAAATCCCGTACACCATGTCAGACGTAGAGAGAGACAGAGATTCTGTATGTGTGCTGGAGAGAGAGAGGGCCTCGTCCACAGGGAGAGAAATAAGTTTAACAATACATTTCAATATACCTGCAGACAGGAAACCATGTAATTATCAGGTAGAGAGTGACTGACAGAGAGATAGAAATAAAGAAAGAGAGAGAGAGCCGTCCACATGGACTCTAAACAGTTCATCAATAAATATTCAAAGAACCCCACTTATGGCAGACCGTGGAATCTCTGTAAGAGAGAAACCGTGGGTGAGAGAGGGAGAGAGAGTGGGGAAGAGAGAGAGAAGAAGAGGGAGAGAGCCTCTCACACGGACTGTAAACAATTCGTCAGAGTGTGTGGGAGAGTGACTGTGTGTCGCCCACCTGGCCTGTAAACAGTCGTCATGAACGTCCAATTATCAACATAGCCAGCAGGCACTGGAATGTCTGTCAGATCGAGAGAGATTCTGGAAGACACAATGAGAAAGAGAAAACGTGTGTTGCCCTAACGGCCTGTAATGTGTTCAGCAATAAAAGTCGAAATATCTACACAGACAGCAAACCTTCGATTCTCTGTCAGAGGGAGAGATTGTGGATGAGACAGATGGAGAGGGAGGGCGGAGAGAGGGAGAGAGTGAGTGAGATAGAGAGAGAGAGATAGTGCTGCCCACTTGGACTGTGATCGGTTCATTAATAAATATTCAAATGCCCCCACAGATTGCAGACCGTTGAATATCTGTAAATGAAAGAGAGTGAGGGAGAGAGAGAGAGAGTGAAAGAGAAAGAGAGAGAGAGAGATCCGTTCACACGGACTGTAAACAATTCATCAATAAAGATCAAAATAACTACACAGACAGCAAACCATGGAATGTCTGTCAGGGAGGCAGAGTGCAATGGACAGAGCTGGAGGGATGGAGTGGAGAGTGAGCGGGGGAATGCGAATTCTGGCAGTGCATCTTCTGGATGGTACATACTGTCACTAGTGTGCGTTCTGAGTAGAGTGTCTGAATGTTTGTGTGGTGTGCTGCCAATTAAGTGGGCTGCTCTGCTCTGCACGGTGTAATACTTCTTGAGTGTTGTGGGAGCTGCACTCGATCAGGCAAGTGCGGATTATTCAGTAACGTTCCTGACTTTTCTCAGCAGAATATTGTCAGGATTTTGGATGCCAGGAGGTGCATGATAACTAAACTCTGACCTACTCTTTTAGCCAAAGCCTTAATATGGCCAGTCCACTACACTTTCTGGTCAATGGCCTCCACCAGAATGTTGATAGCGGAGGAATCACTGATGGTAGGCTTATTGAACATCAAGGGGCGATGGTTGAATTTTCTCTTGTTGGAGATGGTTACTGTCTGACACTTGTTTGGCGCGAATGTTACTTGCCACTTGTCAGCCCAAGCTTGGGTTTTGTCCAGGTCTTTGCTGAATTTGGACATGGGCTGCGTCAGTACCTGAAAATTCGCGAATGGTGTTGAGCGCCAGCAATCTTCAGCACAAACTCCTCCAAATGTGTTGGAAGGAACGTAATTGCTGATGCAGCTGAAGATTGTTGAGCCTAGGACAGTACACTGACGATCACCAGCGTTGATGTAGTGGGGCTCAGATGACATACACACAATAGGCACAACAGTCTTCCTTTGTGAAAGTTATGACTCCAACCAGTGGAAAGATTTCTCTCTTATTAACATTGACTAAATGTTTGCAAGGGCTCCTTGCTATCGTACTCGGTCAAATTCAAGGGAACTCGCTCTCACCGTTTATAAAAAAAAAACAAACGACTGCGGATGCTGGAAGTCTGAAACAAAATAAAAAAAAGCTGGAAAAACTCAGCAGGTCTGACAGCAGCCTCTCTGCAGTTACTGTCAGACCTGCTGAGTTTTTACAGCTTTTTGTTTTTGTTTCACTATCACCTCTCCACGAGAGTTCAGCACTTTTGTCCATGTTTGTATGAAAGCTGTAATGAGGTCAGGAGCAGAGTGGTCGTGCTGAAATCCAGTCTGCGGATTAGTGAGCAGGATATTACCCTGCAACTGACGATTGATAGCACTTTTGAGGAACCCTTCCTGTACGTTTCTGACGATGGAGAGTAGGCTGCTGGGGCGATCATTGGCCCTTTGATTTGTCATTCTCTTTGTTTGCAGTGCATACCTGGGCAAATTTCCATGTAGCTGGGTAGACTACAGTGTTGCAACTGCACTGGCACAGCTTGTCTAACTGACCATCAAGTTCTGGAGCACAACCATGTTCTACTCTTGCTGGACTATCGTCTGGGCCCATTGCCTTAGTCATATCCAGTGCCTTCCGTTGTTTCTTGATATCACAAGGAATTAATCGACTTGACTTAAAACTGTTATCTATGACGCTGAGGGCGTCTGAGATTGCCGAAATGATTCAGCGACTCGGCATGTCTCGCTAATGATTGTAGCAAATTATTCAGCCTTAACTTTTGAAATGAAGTCCCGGTCTCCTCCATCATTGAGGTTGTGGATGATTGTGTAGACACCTCCTCCAGTTATTTATTTAATTATTCACCACAGCTGAATGTGGCAGGACTGCAGAGCTTAGATCTGATCCGTTGGTTGATGGAATATTATGCCCTCTCTGTAATTTCTTCCTCTGGTGTTTGGCACGCAAATAGTCCTGTGTTATATCTGCACCAAAATGAAACCTCATTTTAAGTATGTCTAGCCCTGTACCTTGAATGCCCTCCTACACACTTCATTGAACCAGGCTTGCTTCATGGCAAGGATAGAGTGGGGGATATGCCGGGCCAGATTGTGTTCGAGTGTAATCCTGCAGCAGCTGATGTCCCAAGCACCACATAAATGATCAGCCTTGAGTTACTGCATCTGTTCCAAATCTAGCCCATTCAAAACGGTGTGAGTACCACTCAACACGATGGACCGTACCATCAACGTGAAGGAGGAACTTTTTCTCCATAATGTCTGTGCGTTGGTCACTCCTAGTGATACTGCCAAGGACAGATGCATCTGCGACAGAACGCTTGGTGTTGATTAGGTCAAGTATGTATTTCTCTCTTTTTGGTTCACTCACCACCTGCCATCGTCCAGTGGTAATGTAATTTTGGACTTGGCTAGCTCGGTAGCACTGCTGCTACCGAGCAACTCTTGGTGAAGAACATTGAAGTCCCACACGCATAGTACATTCTGTATCATTGCGACCCTTGATGGTCCCTCCAAGTGATGTACAAATTGGAGGAGCACTGATTCTTCAGGTGAGGGAAGGGAGTATTTGGTTATCAGCAGGCAGTTCCCTTACCCGTGTTTTACCTGATGCCTTGATAATTCATCGTGTCCGGAGTCGATGTTGATGACTCTCATGGAAGCTCCCTCCCGACTGTACAACATTGTACCGCCACTTCGACTGGGTCTGACCTTCCGGTGAGACAGGTCATACCAGGGATTGTGATTGTGGTGTCTGAACATCATCTGTAAGTATAATTCCATGAGGGTGATTATGTCAGTCTGTTGCCTGAGTAGTCTGTGAGACATCTCTCCCCATTTTGGCACTAGCCCCCCAATATTTGTAGGGTGGACATTCAGGATCGACAGGGCTGCGTTTGACATGTAGGTTTCCTATGCCTAGTGCAATGCCAGTTATTCCCTCCAGTTTCCTTAATCGAACACCAGACACATAAATCTAACAATTAGCCCACCATGCTGTCTCTGGCAGATTTAGGAATATTCATTTCAAGTAAAATGGAAACATTAGGTTCAACCTGTGCATAATAACCAACCTAACAAAATATTGAGCTTAGTGCAATATATATTCATTTCATATATGTAACTGAGACACAAAATCGCACCGAGCGATCCCACTGTCTGTTTAAATATTATGCCGTGAAAATGTCATTCATTGTCTGTTGTGTAGCGTACGTGCAATCGATCAATAAGCGGTCACAACCCAAAAGAGTGCAGAAAGTGTAAAACTCCCCTTGGAACTTTTGAATCTGTGTTTTTTTCCCTTTACCAGTTACAATGAAGATACATCACGAAGGTGAAAAAAAAACATATTGCGAGGGCAAAAATGTATTCACCCCGAGTACAACTGAACCACATTGAGCAACCTACTTAAACAAATGCACCAGGAGTGACAATGGGAAAGAAAGCGTCTTCAAGGACAGACAAACACCCAGAAAACAAGGTTGTTATCAATTCTAGCTCAGTTCTGTTCCATTTCCGTCAGTGTATTTGGCGAATGCTTGCGGATAAATGGAAATGAATGAACGTTGGAAGTTCAGCAGGAAGAGCAAGGAGTGTTTGAAAAATGTTTCGATTCCATTTAGTCAATAATTAGTTCTGGTGTTTGAAGGGGAAAGGGTCGAGGAAGCTTTAGTCTGTATCCAACTCCGTTCTGTAACTGTCCTAGAAATGATTGCTCTGGCACAGTAGGGGGAGTTTACTCTGCATCCAGTCCCGTGTTGTACCTCTCCTGGGAGTGTTTGATCTGGACAGTGCAGACAGCAGTTTCCCTGTAATCAGCACCGTGCTGTATATATGATTAGATTATTTGCTGAGGCGTTATAGGGAGAACTTTACTCTTTAACTAATCCATGCTGACCTTGTCCAGGCATGCTTTGATATGACAGTGAAGATGGAACATTACTCTGTACCTAATCACATCATATATCTGAAGAGGTCGTGTTTAGATTGATAGAATCGTGAAAAGCGTACGGCACCCAGATAGGCCACTTGTCTCACTGTGCCTGTGCAGGCCTAAAACGAGGAAACAAACATAATCCCACTTTGTAGAATTTGATCCGAAGTGGTGCAGGCGAAAGCCCTTGAGATGCACGTGCAGAGACATTTTAAATGAGCTGAGAGTTCGTGCATCCCCTGAGCTCTGAGGCAATGATTTCCAGACCAAAACATACGATGGGGTGGAAAAAATGTATTCTCTCCGCTCCCTCTAATCGTCCTAATAATTAATTTAAATTGGTGCACCCTCGTCACTGACCTCTCTGCTAACGCAAATAGGTCTTTCACACCCAAACTAGCCATGACGCTCACAATTAAGTACATCTCAATCAAATCTCCGTTCAGCCTCCTCTGTTCCAAGGAAAACAATCCCTGAATAACTCATCTTTCCTCATAGCTGCAGTTTTCCAACCTCGGCAACATCCTCATAAATCTGCTCTGCGCCTTCCCGAGTGTCATTACATACTTTCTGGAATGAGGTGAGCAGAACTGCACAAAAAAACACTAGTTGTTGACTAACTAATGTGTCATATATTACCAGCATAACTTCCTTTTGTAATATTTCATGCCACGGCTAACTTAGGTAAGCATTCAATATGCCTTCTTAACCATCTTATTCAGCCGTCGTTTTAACAGTTTGTGGACATTCACTCCAAGGTCCCTCGTTTCCTCCTATTAATTTTTGTTCCTTTACTTTGGACCATATTCCGACGCGAATTAAATCTATTTGTCCATGTTGAATGCAATTTACTGTGGACAGTATGGAGCAGATTTTGTGTTGAACCTAAAACAGTGCTATGCTTCTCCAAGGTGTGTTTAATGGAGACACTGTGAAGGGGGTACACTGTACATGGTTCTGTGTCGAAGCCTTCATCTAAGTGTTTAATTTGGGCTGTGAGGTGGGAGTTTTGTCCTTCGCTTAACCGCATTCTGTAACTGGACAGTGGGTGTTTGATCTACATATCGTAAAGAATGATTAGCTCCCTATCTAACCACAAGATGTATGTGCTGTTTGAGTGTTTGAATAGGACTGTTTAGAAGTATCATTATCCTGTATCTAACCATGTGACATACCTGCTCTGCAGATGTTTGATGGGAACAGTGGAGAAGGAGATTTAATTACTGTCCAAACTTTTGCTTTGCCTGCAATACACGTGTTTGGTGCGATTGTATAAAGATAATTTGTTCTCTGCATGTAAACACATGCTGCATCTGCCCAGCAGTGGTTGATGAGATAGTTTCGAAGGAGTTTTATTCTCTAACTTATCTTGGGCTCTACCTCAACAAAAAATACTTGACGGTTCAAGTCTAAAGGGAGTTTCACTTTATATCTAAGCCTTTTCAAGATCACCTATGACCGTTTAATGGGACAGTGTACAGGGAGATTATCTCTTTAACTAACCCCATTCGTTACCTGCTCTGGGAATATACTGTGCGAGAGAGTAGAAGGAACTTAACTCTTTATTTAACCAAGTGCTGTACATGTCTTTGGGTTGCTTGATGGAGACAGTGTAGACGGAGCTTTCTTCTTTGTCTAACCCCTATCTCTTTCTGAACTGTGAGTATTCTATGGGGACATTATAAAGGGAGGATTATTCTTTAACTAACCCTGTGCATCACCAGCCCTGGGAGTGTATAATGGGGAGAGTAGGGGGAGCTTAACTCTGCATCTCACCCCGGGATCCAGTTTAACTGGGAGATTTTGATGGGGACAACTTGGAGGGAGCTTTCTTCTGATTCTTTCGGTGCTATAAATGCCTGGGCATTTTATTGTTGGGACAATGCAGAATTAGATTTTCAGTGTATCTGACACGATGATGTGTTAGCTCTGTCTGTGTCTGGTAGGGACATCGGAAAGGGAAGATGACTCACTATCTAATCCTGTCACTATTCTTGAATTGGAACTGTTTATTGTGGCAGTGGAAAGTGGGGATAAATGTCTATTTAATCCACTGTTCCAGCTGTAATGGGAATCATTGATTTGCAAAGTTGCCATTTGCCTCCATTTGCCTCTTTAACCTCAATATTCATGTCGCTTCCAACGCTGAAACACCACCCTTCTCAACTTTTTGTCACTACTAATTCAGAAACATTACTGACCCTGACCCTGATTTTCAATAATAACCAGATAACACACTTACCAAAATCTAATTGCCATTCGCTGACAGGTAGTGACACTCTCAAAGCCATCACCTGCTCATGTACATCAGTTACCTCACTCTTATTCACACCATCGTTCAAAGGAAATCACTTACCACACTCTTATTTACAGTACCACATAATCAGATGGCAGAATCACGGAATCACACAGTGCAGAAAAGGCCCTGCAGACCACAGAGTCTCCAGCGACACATGGGAAACACCTGACCTACCTAACCAATCCTATTTACCAGTACTTGGCCCATAGCCTTGAATTTTTTGATGTATCCATGGCTCATCAATGGTACTTTTTAACTGGTTTGAGGCAAAACGCTCCACCACCCTCCCAGGCAGCGCATTTCAGTCCGTCACTACCCTCTGATTTCCCTCACATCTTCCCTAAACGTCCAGCCCCTCACCTTGAATTTATCTCCCCTCGTGACTGACCCTTCAACTAAGCGTCCCCGTGTTTAAGATCATATACAGTAACTTTGGATGGAGTTCTACAGGCTGATTCCAGGGACGAAGGTGTTGATTTATCGAGAACGTCTAAATAGTTTAGCCCGTTATTCATTGAATTTGAGAAAAATAAACGATGACCACTTTGAAACAAAATGGATACTGTGGGGTCTTCACAGGATCGATGCTGAGAAAGTGTGTGCACGAGTGGTCGAGTCTAGAACTATATAACATAGTAACAGAATAAGGGGACAATCATTTATAACTGAGAAGCAATTGGAGTCCTTCTCCCAGAGGAAAGTGTATCTCTGGTTTCTCTACCCTGTGGAGTTTGGAAGTCTAGATCAACAATAGGTTTTATAGGGGATATAGTGATATTTTTGGAATGTTGTGCAGTTGAGGTTTATGAGGTGCTGGCACGAAAGAGGTTTTGTGGCCTTGGGAAAAACAAGTAAACGTATAATGACAACGAGCATGTGTTTCCCGATCAATGTGGAAGTAAACAATTCATAAAGTGTGGTCAGTAATGTATCTCGATGGCGAGTGACACGGAGCATTTGGTTAGAGTTCTATGGGGAAGCAAAGACATGATGGCAGTGAGCTTTCTGGACGGATTTAGAAAAAGTGCTTTTGTTTTGTGAACTTTTGGGATGTATAGTGTTAATAAAGTGAAGTCAGTGATGAAACTGGATGAATATTAAAAATGAACCCGTGGTTTGTGATCACTGCGATCTATAGTATTGATAAAATTAGTTCAGTGATGTAGCTGGATAGAAACTGACAATATTTAGAAGCCTATGGAGATCTACATTCCTAATAAGTTGATACCGCTGTCCTAACAAGATGGATTTTGACAATGAGAGATAGGGCAGTGATCTAACTGAACTAATAGTGGCAATAAGGTTGAAGTCACTGACCTAGCTGAATGGATAGTGACAAGACGATTGAGGTCAGTGATCTAACTGAATGTAAAGATATAATAATAGTGAGGTTGTGGATTTAGCAGGAAGGGCAGTATCTTTAAGAATGAGATCAGTGACGTAACTGGATGGACAATGACAATAAGGATGAGATCAGTGACCTAAAGGAATGTATAGTGACAATAAGGTTGTGGTCAGTAAAAAATATACTGGATGGACAGTGTCAATAGGAATAAAATCAGCGAACTATTTGGGTGGATAGTGACAATGAGAGTGAGGGCAGCGATCTAACTGGTAGGGTCGTGACAATAATAGGCTGGCCATTAATTTAGGTGGATAGACAGTGCTAATAAGAATGAGATCAGCGAACTATTTTCATGGATAGTGACAATGAGAGTGAGGTCAGTGGCGTTATTGAAATGCGGGGCAGGTTTTTGGGGCCGAATGGCCTACTCCTGACCCTATTTATTAACGTTCTAATGTACTCCATCCATCCGCGTAGATCAGTGACCTCCCTTTTATTGTCACTGTCCATCCAGTGAGGTCACGGAATGCGCTCATTTTGTCAGTGCCTCTCCAAGTTAGATCACTAACCTCACCCTTGCTGAGATTTCATAAATGGCTTCAATGGTATATCCACTACCTTACCAGTTCGATCACTGATATCACTCTTATTGAAACTAACCATTCAGTTAAATCAATGACCTTGATCATTTTCTCATTACGGAACAAGTTTCTCTTCTGAGCTAAGATTATTTTTTCCAGAAACCATCCAGTTAGTTTACTGGGTTCATACTTAATGTCACTAACAATTTACTTAGATGATGACCCTCACAGGCGTGGTCAATATCGATCCTGTTAGATCAGTGATATCACACTGATTGTCAATATACAACCAGTAACATGAGTGACCTCACTCCTACTTCCATTGCTAGCTAGTGAAATCAATGACTTCACGCTTATTGTCACTAACCAAACAGTTAGAAGACTAATCTCACACCTGCTGTCACTATCCATTGAGTTATTATACTGATCGCAGTCTTATTGTCAATATTCTACTATTTACATAAATGGGTTCAATTAAACATTCACTGCAATCCAGATAAATCAGTCACGCTTATTTTCACTCAACCAGTAAGCAGAGTGATCTCACTCTCTTTTCCACTTCCCATACAGTTATAAGACTGACATCACTCTTATTGTCATCTCCATCCAGTTGGATCGCTGACCTCTCTCTTATTGACACTACATATTTTATTACTAATTCACGAGTTTGGAAGTTTCGCTGGCTTGGTCAGCATTTCTTGTCCTCCCCTAATTGCCCTTGAGAAGTTGGTGGTGAGCTGCATTTCTGACCCTTTGCCGTCCGTGTGGCCGAATAACATCCACAATGCTGCTTGGAAGAGAGTTCCATGATCTGGACCCAGCGACAGTGACAGAACGGTAATATATTCCCATGTCAGGATGATGAGTGACTAGGAATGGAACTTCTCGGTGCTGTTGTTCCCATTTATCTGCTGTCCTTGTCTTTCGAGATGCTGAAGGTCGAGGGATTGTAATGTTCTATCGAAGGAGTCATGCTGAATCCCTTCAGTTCATTTTGTCGTTGCTAATAATTTCTTCCATTGCTCATTGGTGGTGGAGGGATTTAATGTTTGTTGAAACGGTGCTCATCAACCTGGATGCTTTTACCCGGATGGAATCAATTTGCTTGCGTGCTGCATGCATCCAGTTATATCACTGACACCTTTCCTATTTTCACTGTCCTTCCCGTTAGATTATTGACCTCACTATCTTTGCCATTAACCACCCAGTTACAACATCGACTTCATTCTTATTTCAGTATCCATCCAGTATGAACACTGAGACCATTGTTATTGTCATTATGTAGGCAGTTATGCTTCCGAACTCATTCTAATTGTCGCAATACATTCAGTTATATCACGGAACTCAATGTTATTGTCACTATCCGTCCAGTTAGATAACTTACCTCAAACGTATTCTGAATATTCATTCAGTTAGATCACTGACATCATTCTTATCATCACTGTCCGCCACTTAGTTAACTGACCTGAATGTGGTTGCCATTACCTATCCATTTAAATCCCTGACCACACTGTTATTAACTTTATCCATCCAGCTAAACCACTGACCAAAATCGTATTATTTTTTTTCACATCCAGCTAGATCACTGACCTCACCGTTAATGTCAATTTCCATTCAGTGAATAATCTGAAATCACTCTTATCGTCATTATCTATCTAGTTAGATCACTGACCTCAATCGTATTATCACTGCCCAAACAGCTAGATCACATACCCGAGGATTGTTCATTGCCGGTTACATGGCGATCAAGTCATCGATTTCACTCGGCAACACTGGAGAATTCGGAAACCACCCATACACATCAGTGACCACAGTGTTACTCTACGTTCAGAATCCAGATAAAAGGAAATATAATCGTTTGAGATAGTGGCCTTGTGCAATGTTGCACCAGCCTTGAACGTGGAAAGGAAGTGAAAGCAGAAGCGAGAGCAGTGATAAAGCAAATGGACAGTGACTGTAAAGTTAAATCAGTGATGAGCCAGCGACTGTTTACCGTATCTGTACTTTGAGTGATTGATGGGGCTCTTTAGACGGATTTTACACTGCAAATTACACCATAATGCCCATTACGGAAGAAAGTCCGGTCCCCTTACCTGGCCTGAACTACATGTGACTCCAGATCCACTGCAATGTGGTTCACAACTAAATGTCTTCTAAAATAGCCTAGCAATCAACTCAGTTGTATCAAAACGCTTAACAATCTAGAAAAAATGGAATGCTACTGGACAGATCACCGGGCATGGTCCTGGACACTAGAAACAATAATGGCAAAGCAGACCTGCGACCCTTCTAAAACGTCCTTATTAACAACGGGGGCATGGTACGAACATTGGGAGGGTTCTCTCACATACTAGTCAAGCAACCGATTGATACAGTCATGTGCACAGAATCATACGTCAAAAACAATTTCCCAGACAACATCACGCCACTCCTTGGGTACAACATGTCCACAGGCTAAACAGGCCCAGCAGAGCTGAGAGCACGCTGTTATGCAGTAGGGAGAGAGTTAAACTTGGAGTCATCAATATCGACTACGAACCACATGAAGTCTCATGCTGCTAGGTCAGGTATAGGTAAGTGAACCTGCTACTGATTACCTTGTATGCCCCAACACCAACGCCCAACACTCCCCCCACCAACTCCGACTTTCTGCTGTTGATTCCCAATACTCCACGTTGAACACAATTTGAAGGAGGCAATGATGCTGGCGAGGGCGCAGCATATACTCGGGGTCGGGTACTTCAATGTCCACAACAAGAGTTACTCGTAAGCAAGACGACAGACTGAGTTGGCCAAGCCCTAAAATCCCTAGCTGATAGATACCGTCTGCAGCAGTTCGTGAGGGAACCAGCAAGAGGGGAAAAAAATGATACATGACCTCATTAGCAACAGTCTGCCTGCCACAGATGCATCTGTCCATAACAGCATTAGTAACAGTGGCCAGAGCAAAGTTCTTGAGAAGCCGAAGCCCCGTCATCACATTGAAGATAATCTGCATCGTGTTATGTGGCTCTACCTCCATGCGAAACTGAACAGATGTCAAACAGACCTAGCAACTGGGGATCCGTGAAGAACTGTGGGCGATCTGCAGAAGCAGAGGTGACCAGGTATGTAGTATGAGGCATTGCATTTGACGTCGTCTGCTTGGACTACAGCAAAGTGTTTGATATATGCCTGCTTCGGAGCCTGATAACGAAGGTAAGATTCAATCGAATACAAAGCAAAATGGCAACTTGGATTGTAAATTGTCTGAGTGGCAGGAAGCAAAGAGTACCGTTAAAGTTTTTGTTATTGTCACAGGATGACTGTGTCCAGCGAGGTTCTACTGGAATCGGTGCTGGTTATCTTGCGGTTTGTGATGTTTATAAACATTTTATAATTGAATGTAGGAGGGTTGATCAGTAAGTTCGCGGAAGGCACAAACATTTTTGGGGGATTAAAAAGTGAGGAGGGTAGCCTTAGACTACATGATGATATGGACGGTCTGGTCTGATGGGCTGAACAAGGGCAAAATAAATTTATTCCGGATAAGTGTGAGGTGCTGCACTTAGGTAAGAAGAAAAATGAAGACAGTTGCGATTGTTTGAGCTTAATCATATGAGCTTCAGGGCATCTCTGCAGGAGTTCCCAAGGTTATTGTACTCAGTAAAAATATCTTCAGTTGCTTCATAAATGCAATTCCTTGTATCGTAAGGGCAGAAGTGGCAGTTTTCACTGATTATTGCATCGTCAATCATGTGGAATGTAACTCTCGTCCTGATGTCCCATAGTTTGTCAATTGTCTATCAGGGACAGGAAAGGAGTGAGATGGAATAGTTCGCACTTGACAGAATGAGTGCGGCTCCAAGAACAATGATGAACTTGAATAAATCCAGTATAAAGAAGCCCGATTGCTTAGCACCCTACCCATAAACGTGCACTACCCCAACAACTGTGGCACAGTGACAGCAGTTTGTATAATCAGCAAGATCCACCGCAGGAACTCACCAGACTCCTTATACAGTGGCATCCAAATCCCGGACGGCTACCTTTGACAGATCAAGTGCAGCAGGCACATTGGAAATCCACCAACAGCAAGTTCCCCTGAAAGTCATCCAACACCATTGTTTGTACATAATTGCCATTCCTTCATTGTGGTTGGGTCTAAATTCCGTAACTCCCTCCTGTCAGGACTGTGCGTACAGCTACAACATTTGGACTGCAGGAATTGAAGACAGCGCTTCACCAACACATTTTCAAGGAAAATTAGGGTTGGGCAGGCAATACGTGCTGGTCAATCCAGAAACCCACGAACTCCATCAATAGATATATTTAATAAATGTGAATTGCAAACAGTGTTGCTGTGTTGAAAGCAGTTCCAGCAACATCCTCAACATGAACTAGATGAATGAAGGAACCCTTTATTCACAGATCCCTTGCAAACTGTCTCAGATAATGCCAAAGCTAAAGCCAGGAGACAGGGTCATGACTACATATGTTTCTCAGTAGTTAAATTCCCAATGAGAGACAGCATGCACAGGTTGTCTGTTTGCTTTTGAAACAATCTCCAAACTTGCCACAATTCAGGCTTATAGATCAGAAAAGCAGTAGTATTATGAGGAATTGAGTCTCACATATTCTAGCTCAATGCATCACTCGCTCCGAGATCATTCAAATGCCTCTTAAAGAACCTCAAGTTTTCCGCCACTGGAACCACCATCACCCGCACCCTCACACCCGCTCCCCCCGACCTAACAAAAAGAAAACCTTCCCCCGCCTGCCCAGGCACCGCGCTACCTGGAATTATGTTCCACACGGTGATTGATATTTGCGTTGAGAACTTTCTGCAATTAGTCTTTATTTCAGTCTCTAGCTGATGAATCTTTGCCTGTGGTTTAGCTACAATGAAGCCCAATAGCCGTCACCACATAGATTGACATTCAGTTTCCTGACAAGCAATAATTAAGGAAAGGAAACATAGTTGCGAGTCAGGTTGGTGAGTGACTTGGAGGGGAACTTCCAGATGGTATCATCCCCATGTGCATGCTGTCCTTGCCCTGCTAAATAGTGCTTATCGTGGGTTTGGGCGGTGTTGTTGAAAGAGGCATGGTGAGTAGCCGCAGTGCATTTCGTGGATGGTACACACTGTCACCAATGTGCAACGGCGGTGCAGGAGATAGATGATCAACGTGGTGGATGGGATGCCAATCAGGCGAGATGCTTTAACCTGGACGGTGTTCAGCTTCTTGATTGTTTTGGGAGGTGCACTCATTAAGGCGATTGCAGAGCATGTCATCACACTCCCGACTTGTGCCCTGCGGATTCTGGAAATGTTTGGTGAGTCTGGAGGTGAGTAACTCGCGACAGGATTCATTGCATCTGGCCTGATCCTTTAGCCACAATTTTTATATGGATAATCCAGTTCAGTTCCTGTTCAAAAGTAACCAGTAGGATGTTGGAGGTGAGGGGTTCAGCAATGGTAATGCAACTGAAACTCAAGAGAGCTGTTTGGATGCTTTAATCCTGAAGTTAATCATTGCCTGGCACTTGTGTGTCGAGAATTTCACATGCCATTTGTCAGCCTACACCAGAATTTTGACTAGTTCTTGCTGCAGTTGGGCACGATCTGCTTCACTATCTGAAGAGGAGCACATGGTGCTGAACATCGTGAAATCATGGGTGAACATCCTAACTTCTAAGATTCTGATAGCAGCAAAGTCAGTGATGGGTCAGCTTAAGATGGTTAGGTCAAGCACACGACCCACACGAAATCCCGCAGTGATGTCAAGGAGCATAGAAAATTGACCTACAGCAGCCACAACTAGGTTCTTTAGTGCAAAATATGTTTCCAACCAGCAGAGAATTTTCCCTCTGGTACCCATTGACGCCATCTTTCCTCGGCATTCTTCATGCCACACTCATTCTAGTGCTGTTTTGATGTCAAGGGCACTGACACTCACTCTCACTTTTAGAGTTCAGCTGTTTTGCCCATGTTTGGATTTAAGACTGTAAATAGGTCAGAGCTGAATGGTCCTTGCGGGCACAAATCCAAACGTCAGTGCGCAGGTTAATGCTGGCTAAAAAAAGTTACAGTGTCGATGATACTTTCCATCACTTTACTGATAATCGAGGTTAAACTGCAGGGACGAAACTGGCTGTGGCGCCTTAGCCCTGCTTTTTTGTTTACAGGACATATTTTTGCAATTTTCCTCATAGCCGCATAGATGCCAGTGTTGCCACTGTACTGGAATATCTTGGCTAGGGACGTGGCAAGTCTTGCAGCACAACTCTTCGGGTGTATTGCCGGAATATTGTCAGTGCCCATAGCCTTTGAGGTATCCCGTGCTATCGGCCGTTTCTGGATGTCATGTTGAGTGAATCGATTTGGATGAAAAATCAGAACTGTGGGACTGGGGATATCCAGATGGATCAACCAATCGGACTCCAAGAGTTGGAATCTAACGGGCTATTTGTGTTGACGAATGCCTCGTATTATCAAAACCCAAATATTAACATAAAACAACATAGGCTTTTATATATGTTAAAACATTTCCACAATTTTCAAATTATCGTTTCTTCGAGGTTGCAAACTATAATTGAATAAATTCACCGAGCAAGCTCTTAACTGAATTTATCAATTATATTTGTGTATCAGATGTTATATTTATTTCTGCTAACGCCCAAAGTTAAAATTCACGGCGTGAGATGAACATCTCTTGTTTTTGTGCAGCGTGTTTTTCAAGTAAGAACCTTATGCTTTGATTGATTAACGTGAGTAAATCTCGACCAGTAAAATAGTTAAAGCCTTTTCCATGATAATATATAAGAGAAAAAGGGCCTTGTGAACTTGCTGTGTTTAATACAATCAAACTGATGAGTCGCAGGGAAAATCAGTTCTCATCGAGTCTGACAGTAATTACAGCCAGTGCTGGAAAAGCATGTTCTAAATCATCGCAGTTAAACCGTACAGTTCAGCATCCAGCGAAAAGGATTTTAGTGACCTCACAGCAAATAGCGCATACAGCTATATGACTTTCCTGACTCTAACTGATATAACCCACCAATTTCCGGACCACTTTTCTAAAACTAAGCTGAGCGGGATCGAACCTAATCTCCAAAAGCGGGTATTGTGGTGGTCAACCATGGATGTTGTGGAAAGAGGTTACATAACATTTTCTCCACGTTGGGAAATTGGGTTTGGAACTTCCTGACCACATTAACGGTGGGATAAGGACGGCTCCCCGTTGCCACTGGTAAAAGTTGAGACACATCTGGCATCTCATGAATGCTCAGTAACGGGGCACCAGGTCTGTATCTTTTGGCCGGCAAAAGCTTCACGCCCTGCCCAGCAGGAATTCTCACGATTCGGGTCATATTTCTGGGAAACCTGGCGTGTTAATTGAAGAACTCTCTCTCACTTGGCGGATATTGCAGGATGCCCTCCCCATTAGGTTCACAAACCTTGGTGCCAATATCAAAGGTCCAACTGATGATCTAGAGGCAAGAAACCAGAGAAAGGCAAGAAGATAGGTTGGCGGGTGTTAACAGGCGCCAAAGGCCCTGGACGGAGTTGAAAAAAGAGAGAGAAATTGAGCACAGCTAAATCGTAAAGTCGAATGCGGCTGATGCGCCGGATGCAATGTAAAATGTAAGTGAGGAAGATCGTCTTAAAAGGGGAAGGGTTGTATCAAGTGGTACACAAAGCGAGTTGGGGAAGTTGGTCTGAAATGGAGTTTTGGAAGGTGCTCTGAAAAAGGTTTTGTGGAAGGCGGTCTGTAAAATTGTGGTTGAATGATGTTCCGTAAAGGTGTTGTGGAAAGTGGTTTGTGAGGGTGGTGAAGAAGGTGGGCTGTAAAGTGGGCGTCGAATGTGTTCTATGCAGTTGTTCTGGACGGTGGTCCGTACAATAGGGTGTCTAAAATGGTCTGCAAAGGTGCGTTTCCAAGTTATTCTGCAAAAGGGAGCTTTTGAAGGTGGTCTATAAATGAGATGTGGAAAGTGATCTGAAAACGGGAGGGTGAAGAACTTCGTCCCAAAATTGGGACGAGGAAGTAAGACCGTAAAGGGAGCTGTAGAAGGTGACCTGTAAAGGGGTGTTTGAAAGTTTGTCGGTAAAGAGAATGTGAGAGGTGGTTTCTAAAGGGGGTTGCGAATTTGTTCAGTAAAGTTGTTCCGTATTCTGTCATGAAGAAAGGATTTGGTATGCGATTTGGGAAGCGGAGGTGTGGAGCCCGGTCTGTAATGGAATCTTTGGACGGTGTTCTGTAAAATGGGGTCTCTACAATTGTCTGGAAAGGGAGGTTTCCAATTTGTTCTACAAAGTGGCGTTTGGAAGGTGATCTTAAAACGGGAGGCTGAAGAAGTTTTTACAACAAATTCTGCACCCCATTTACAGATCATCCTCCACACCCCTTTCTAAAGACCTACTTCGAACCCACCCTTTCCAGATCATCCTAAGCATACCATTTTACAGACAGCTGCCCTGAGCCGCCTTTACAGGCCATCTTCCAAATGTTGTGAAGTGGATTTAGAAACTGGCCTGCAAAGGGAGGCGGGAAAGATTGTCTGTAACGGGTATGGTTGGGATGTTTTCTGTCAAGGTAGTTTGGAAGGTCGTCCCTGAAGGATGATGTGGACGGTGGGTGTTAAAGGAGCATCTGGAAGTTGACCTCTAATGTGGCTGTGGAAGGTGGTCCGTTAAGGCATGTGTTGAAGCATGCCTGAAAATGGATCTTTGAAGGTGATGCTAAATGGGGGCGAGGATGTTCGCCTGTAAATGGTATTGTGGAATGTTCTCTGTAAAGGGTTGGTATTGAAGATGAAATGTAAAGGGAACGAGGAAGGTGGTCTGTTAAGTGGTTTTGAAAGGCGGTCTTTAAAAGGAATGTGGATGGTGGTCTGGAGAGGTGGTGTGGAAGTTGGTGTGTAAAGGGGTTGAGGACGTTGGTCTTTAAAGGGTTGTGTAGAAGGAAGCCTGAAAGGGAATTTGGAAGGTGGTCTTTAAAGGCGGCTCTGGATGGTGGCCTCTGAAATCTTGTTTCTAACATGTTCTGGAAATGGGGGTTTCGAAGAAGTTCTGCAAAAAGGGGTATGGAAGATACTTTATAAGGGGGATGATGCAGTTGGGTTGAAAAGAAGGGGGCGTGGAAGGAGGCTAGTCAGAGGTGATGTGGAAGATAGTCTGTAAAGGTGAGTATGGGATGTCCTTTGTAAAGGGGGCTGTGGAAGATCGTTGGTAAAGAGAGTGTAAAATGTCAAGAGCGTGTGTATGGTAGCCTGTAATGGGAAGCTGCAATGTGATCTGGGAAGGGAGTGTGTGGAAAGTGTCCTGGACGGAATGTGTAAGGTGTTCTCAAAAGAGGGTGTGGAACCTGCTCTGCACAGGTGCCTGCGGAAGATGGTCTTTAAAGGCGATGTGGATTGTGGTCTCGAAAGGAGGTGTGGATGTTGGTTTGTAAAGTCTGTAGGCATGTGTGTTTTGTGGATAGGGTCATAGTGTGTCCTCACCCGGGTAATGTTGAATAAATGTTGAGGATCTGGGAGTCATCTGAGGCTTATGTGTGTCCGGGGAGGCTTTTAATGTGAAGGGGGAATTGGGATGCATTAGATTTGAAGGGTGAATTTGCCTGTCTTTCTCAGCTGTAGTGCTGGACAAGATGTTCATTGACTGCGACTACAAAGGTGGCATGGAAAAGGGGTATGGGCAGAGCCAGGGCTGTCATGGGAGCAATGAACGGACTGGGCTCCGGGACAAGGGAAGGCATGACTATTCTTTTTTTAGAATCGTGTCGAGGGTAATGTGGAAAGGTCCAATGATGCCAGAGGGAAGTTTTCACGTGTCATTGCGGATGGTCGATGGTGATTGAAGGAAAGAGTTGGGTGACAGGCGATAGGTAAACATTTTAGGTGCTGTTGTGAAAATTCAAAAGTATAATCTCCACAGAAAAACACTACTGGAACAAGGTCACTCACACGCTGTAAAGGAACAGATTTCTGCGTTGGGAGGAGATTCCCGTCGTGATGGTGGATCACAAGTTTAAAATTAATGGAAAACCTTAATACTCATTGAACTGTGATTGCTGTGTTCATGTGAAATCCTCACACACGGTATAGTCCACACAGTAGCAGGTCTGGCCCAGAAGGATCTCAGCACATGGAGATCCAGTGAGCTGAGCTGCCCTTCATTCTGAGCTTTTATCCCTCTCCCACATTCAGGTTGAGGGGTGTGCAAAGAGAAGAAGTTAGATGTCGACAAGGTACAGGCTGGTGATATTCGCCAGTTTGAGATTGCAGACCACCATTTACCCGGGTGAATAATCACGACTGACAGGTGAGCATATGGATAGTCTTTCCATTAAGACATGGCAAATGTATCTCTGATGCACGTCCAGGGGAGCGGAGGTAATTGGGATTGAGGGAGAGGGAGGCTTCTCAAACACTAGGCGCTCTAAACCCTTGTCAATGAGCGATGCTTCCTTTCACATACGTGTATTAAGGGAAGGAATACCTTTCCTTAGACTCCCAGGATGTCATTCGCCGGGAAGTGATGGAGTGTACGTCTGCAGTACAGCAACTGTCAGCATTTAGAAAAAAAGGACATTGGCAATCTGTGCAAGGGAACATATATCTACATGTGAAAAATACTGTACACAATAACTGTAAACCCGTGCTACCAATTTTTATTTAGAATTCTTAAATTTAAGTAACTCTGCCACTTTGGCTGTAGCACCCCCGACACCCTCAGTCGAGCTGAGGGCAGCTGCTGACGACGATGACTTCCTCTCCGCGGTGGCAGAGCGGACTTCCTCTGCTGGTCCGAGGCATGGTGAACTCTGGCCTATTTGGGGCCTTATCCTCCTGCCCACATTGAGCAGCTACAGACAAGGCGTCATAGGCAGAGAGGCTTTGGAATATCTGGATACAGTCGAGTGTCCTAGATGGATTCACACCGAGATTGAATCTGACGTTCCTCATCACTTCTAGTCCCGAGGGCCCCTTATGTACTCCTTTAGAAGAAATAGTACCTGGAGAGATATCGAGGTGCCCCGCCCCCTCTGACCTAAACACTGATGGAACACAACCATAGTCCAAGCGATGGTGTCCAGGTCTGCGCACATATCCATCAGAAATTAGATGGCGTTCGACAACCTACTCAAGGAGAAGTCCAGGCATTTACATTTCGGAGACACAGCATTATGGAGCACACTGCCAGTCCCCTCAATCGCACGTGCCAACCTGTTGCAGGAATATGAATCAATATGAATGGTGTTTCTGTGAGTTTTTCCAAAGGTCCAACATATCCTCCTAGGCCACTTCCAGAGGCTCATCATTGGGCTGGGCTTCAGCAAGTGCCTGTTCTCCAGCAGTCCACTGTGTGCCAGGGAGCATGGTCGTCACTGCTTCTGCATGCTGTGGACACGTGTGTGTGAGGTGACCAAAAGCGTTTGGGCCTCAGCCGAAATTAGGCCCTAGACCCCCCCGATGTGTGTGTTTCTCTGTGCTGGGGGAAGGCTGAGTTGAAACCTGGGGCTGCTCTGCTGTTTTGGAGCCATTTTGAGGCCGAGCGCTGGTGCTTTCTTATGACAACGACGGTGGGCTCCCCCTCGTCCTGCTGACACCTGGAACGAAGAGAAGTGATATTATGAGTGCCTGCACTGGCTCATATATTGTATACTTTAGCTAAATTGATTTGCATAAGATCTCGCAATATTGATTTTAAATTTCACTTACCGGATGTGCACGTCACTGGCCGGTCCAGAATGTATTGTCCATTCCTCATTGCCCTTTTGAAGGTGGCGGGAGGTGCCTTGTACACCAATCATTGAAAGCACACGTGCAGAGAAATCAAGCATTTCAGAAGACAAATGGTTTGCTGTCATTCATTGCGAAACAGCATGAGTATAGGAGCAAATAATTCTCACTGCAGGGGTAGAGCGCCTTGGTGAGACCACACCGGGAGTGTTGTGTGAGGTTTTGGTCTCCTTAACTAAGGTAGAATATACTTCCCATAGAGGGAGTGCAGCAAATGTGGACCTGACTGTTTCCTGGGATAACAGGTTTGTCAAATGAGGAAAGATTGGGCCTAATTGGCTTGTATTCACTGGAGATCAAAGGCAGGAGGTGAGCTCCCATTGAAAAATATGAAATTCAGACATGATGGACAATCTGGATTTAGTAATAATGCTTCCTCTGCCTGTGGGATAGGAACAAGGGTCACAGTCTCAGTACACGGAGCAGGCCACTTAGCACTGTGATGAGGAGAGTTCTCTTCACTCAGAGACTGGTAACCATGTGCAATTCCCTCCCACAGAAGGCTGTGCAGGCCAAGCAAGTGAATAAAGTTAAGAAGCAATTAGATACATTTCAACATTGGAAAGACAACCAGGGTTGTTGGGAGGGAGTGGGAATATTGTGTTTAGGAAGAGGATCAGCCATTGCCGTATTGACTGGCAGAGCAGGCTGGAAGGCTGGGATGATCCTCCCCTGCTGCAGGAACAAATTAATATTCAGAAGCACAAGTTAGCACATTTCTTCATTCCATTGGGCTAACTGCAGACAACATCATTGCATGTATAGAAAAAGTGGAAGGGAATATCTCGATTCCGTGATCCATGTCTTGTACCAGGTTGCAGAACAAAGTGAACAGGGCGACTTGAATTTCGATCTCACCCGAGACAGAATTGTGGCCGCTATTGCGGATGATCCACTCTCTGAACTCCTTGAAGCCAAAGATGGCAGTCTGGGCCAGGGACCATCCGAACGCAGATTAAGCAATCCCTCAAGCACCCTGCTGAAAGGCATTGCCACACACACCTTTACAGACCGCATCCCACCGCTCTTTATAGCCCATCTTCCACCCCCGCACTTTACAGATAGCCTTCCAAACGCCATTTTGCAGAAAACCTACCAAAACACCAATTTACAGACCACGAACCACAGTTTGCAGGGTGGTTTCCACACTTGCCCTTACAGGCCACATTCCACAACCCTCCTTTGCAGACCCCCTTGCAGACCCCTTTACAGATTAAATTCTTCACCCCTCTTTACAGACAAACATCTCACCCTCTTTAAAGATCACCTTCCACACTTATCTTTACAGGCCAACGTCAAAACCAAACTTTACAGGCCACCTTTCACGCCCCACTTTAAAGGGCACCTTGTACAACCCACTGCTTAAATACAACTTTCCACAGAACACTTTACACAGCAAAATCCACACACCCCTTCAGAGCACACATTACACACACAACCACTTGCAGGGCGCTTTTCACACCATAATTTAGAAACAGCCTTGAAAACCGTCTGATGCTCCAACTTCCACACCCCTGCTTTATAAAGTGCCATCCACACCAGGGGTTATAGTCCACCATCGTATCCCACCCCACCTCCCCATTTACCTGCCAACTTCCAAGCCCGCTCAACAGGCAACCTTCCACACACGACTTTACAGACCAACAAACATCCCCCTTTATAGACTCCCTTCCTCATATCTGTTTACATAACACCTTACATACCCACTTTAACAGACCATCTTCCAGACCCTTCCTTTACCTACCACCTCCTACATCGACATATACAGGCCCAATTCCACACCCTTCCCTCCTTTTTTAAACCACCTTCCAAGTCCGACCTGTACAGGCCAACCCCCACACCCGCCACTTAGAGAACAACTTTCATATCCTGATGTACACTTGCACCTTGCACAACCCATTTTACAGGCCAACTTCCTAAACTCCAACCACACTTCCAATTTACAGACCTCCCAGAACCCCAAATTACATATCCGCTTCTACACTCACTCCTTACAGTCCAGTTTCCACCTATAAAGACCACCTTCAGCATTAAACATTACAGACAACCTTCGACACCCCAATTTACAGGCTGCTTCCACACTCCCCTTTACATGCAATATTCAAACCCCATTTACAGACAATCTTAAAAAAATCACTTTACAAACCACCTTCCACATCACTGTTTTCATTCCATCTTCCACTTCCCCAACTTTACAGACCAGCTTTAACACCCTCACTTTACAGACAATCTTCGACATCTACTTTAAAGGCCAGCTTCCACGCCCCTCTTTAGAGAGCACCTTCCCCATTAATCCTCAGAGGCCTCCTTCCACGCCCCGCTTTACCGACCACCTTCCACACTCCCCTTTACAGACAATCTTCATACCCCCATTACAGAACACCTTACATACCCTCACCTTACAGGCGAACATCTACACTCATTTTTACATACGACATTACAAACGCAAAAGCTTGGAGCCACTTATTACCTCACAAATGAGAGTTCACTATCCACACCCCCATGGCAGACCACCTTACACAATGCCCTTTACAGGTAACCTTCCACACCCCCTTATCACAGCACCTTCCCCAATCCACTTCGCAGATAACATCCCACACTCTCAATTTACGGACCATAATCCGCACCCCTACCTTACAGACAACCTTGTGTACCCACATTTTGCAGAGCAGCTTCCACAACCCCCTTTACAGTTAAAATTCGAAACACATTTTACATTCTCCATTCAAACCCCACTTTACAGGTAACAATTCACACCTCACTTTGCAGACTACACTCCACTCCACCTTTACAAATCACCTTCAAACCCATTCGTTTCAAACCATGATTCACATGCCCTTTACAGGCCACATACCAAAACTCCCTATTCTGCTCACATCCGCCTCAGGCTCCTCCTTTGCAGACCACCATCCAAACCAACCTAAACTGACAAAATTCGGGGTCCATCTTTCCAGACGACAATCCACACCCCGCTTTGCAGGCCAACATGAAAACAATACTATAAAGCGTAGCATCCACATACACCCCACACACTTACAGACAACAATCACACATCGCTTTACAGACCAAGATCCACAACCCCAATTAAAAGACCACGACTCACACGCCTCCCTTTACAGTGCACCTTCAATAGCCCACCTCTTGCAGTCCACCTTCAAAACCTTACCATTAGACCAACTTCCACACGCCTTTTACAGACCATCACCCTCACTCACTTAGACAGACCACCTTTCACTTCCCATGTAGAGAAGACGATCCTCAATACCCTTGGCTTTCTGACTTACAGATCACTCCCATCCACCAATTAAACATCATTTTTCTCACCACCCAAACCCTCTCCACATTTCTGATCTATCACCGCACCCTCTGCTGAATTTTAACTGCACCCACCCTCCCTCAGTGTCTTTCTCCCCTTCATTGTCCTCATGCCATCAGGTAGGCCTGAGACCACCGCACGCAGGAGTGTGGATTGAATGGGGAGGGCAGCATGCAGTGTCAGACAAGTGGGAGAGAGTTCACTCTCACCCGATGCACAACAGGTTTGCGAGGCCGAGTACACGAATGGTGACAATTCGTGCTGGACAGGGCGTCAAGCTTTGGCAAGCCCAAGGGTCCTGTCTGATGCCCCATTAATGCGATTTAATGTAATGTTAAGTGGGTTTCCGACTTTCACCAATGAGAAAGTGGAGCGCACATTATCCCGTCGTGAATGTGGAGCAGGAAGATCCCAACCACTTCCGACAATGTCGAGATAGAAAATCGTGAACCCTCGGCCACCAAAATTCCTGCTGCTGGAGGATGGAGTCTATACCGCCCAGGAAGGTTTTTTTTAAAAAATTAATGTGGTCAGTCCTATAATTGGACATGTAATAACAGGAAATTTTCGGGCAGTCATGAATCTCTATTGGCTGTTTATTGTGAGGTCACTAAACACATTTTTCTGGAGGCTGAACAGCACAGGTTTCCCATGATAAGTTAGGAGATGCTGTCCCAGCACTGACTGTAATTAATGTCCGTATCTACGTAAACTAATTATCTCTGTTACTTTTTAGTTTCATTGTATTCAACACAGCAAGTTCACAAAATGTTCGCTACATTGCTTTTTATATTATCATGGGTTTCAAATATGTTACACGTCTGCATTTGCTCACAATTAAATTTCAATTTATTTGTTTTTATGATCAAACACTCTGCACCAAATAAGCCAAAAAAAAAATATTACAGCATATTCAAAAAATCAATTGCTGAGTTCAACTGAGAGTTTCTTTGGGGAAAGAATTAAAAATATTCCCTGACCTTTTGGAGACATTAATTAGAAATTTATGCAAAGCTGCTACCTTAAATGTTATTAATAGATGTAAAAAAACAATGACGTTTTGGGTTCTAAGTTGAGCAATAAGAATTACAGTTACAGCAATAAAGCTTCAGGTTCTAAACTCTTGAAGGCAGAGTGGATGATCCATCCGGAGGACCCCGGCACCACCTATTTCAGCCTTCAGCCCGCAATTTGATTGTCTCCCAGTGATATTGAGAAATGGCTGTTGGCATTGGTTACTGCAAAGTCTCTGGGACGTAACTATGTTCCGGTTATAGCATTGAAGGCTTGTGATCCAGCGTTTGCCGCGCCGCTAGAAAAGCTGTTTCCGACTAGCAACAACACTGGCATTTCCCCAGCAACATGGAAAATTACCAAGTTATGTCCTGTACGCAAGAAGGACAAAACCATCACGGTCAATGACGCCCCACAGTCTAGTAACGATCATCAGTAAAGTGACGTGTGACAAGTATCATCGACAAATTAACTTTTATAAATAGCAATAACCAGCTCACGGACGCTCCTGACTTCATTGCAGTTTTTAATCCAAGCATGCATGATGAGTTCTAGAGGTGGGGGTGAGAATGACTGCCCTTAACGTCAAGGCAGCGCTTGACTGAGTGTGTCATCAAGGAGAGCTACCAAAACTGTAATCAATGAGAATCACGGAGAAAAAAAAAAACTCCTCTCGTTAGAGCCACAACAAGTACAAATGAAGATGTTTTGTGTTGTAGTAGGTCAATCATCTCCGTTCCAGGACATCCCTGCAGGAGATATTGAGGGCAGTGACCTTAGCCCAAACAGCTTCATCCTCTTCACCACTGACCTACCATTCATCAGAATGTCAGAATTGGGGGTCTTCACTGATGATTTCAAAGTGTTTTGAAGTATTTCTGTCTCCCCAGATATTAAAACAGTTTGTGCCCAAATTCAGCAATGATTGGAGAATATTCAGTTGTGGGATGTCAAACGTGACTTTGATATATCCTGATGTACAGTGACCCTAAGAGTGAGGTCAGTGATCTTACTGAATGGATAGTTACAATAAGAGTTCGGCTGGTGATCAAAAAATATGGTCAGTGACTATAGAAATTAGGTCGGCAATCGTAATGAATGTAGAGTGAAAATAAGTGTCAGGTGAGTAACCGAACAAAATGGGTAATGGCAAATAGTTTGAGTTCATTGGTCTAACTGCGTGGATAATGAGAATGAGAGTGAGGTCAGTGATGTAGCTGGACAGATAGTGTCAATAAGGGAGAGGCCAGAATTCTGCTGACTGGATAGTAACAATCGCACTGAGGTTATTGTTCAAAATGAATGGACAGTGACAATTAGAGTTAGGACAGTGATCTAAGTGAATGGATAGTGACAATAAGAGTAAGCTCAGCGACATTACTGAATGGATAGAGACACAAAGAGTGATGTGAGTAATCAAACTTGATGTATATTGACATTAAGAGTGAGGTCAGTGATGTAGCTGGATGTAAGGTGAGAATACGAGTGAAGTCAGTTCTCTAACCGAATTCATATTGAAAATAAGATTGAGGTATGTAGCCTAATAGGATGAATAGTGACATTAAGGGAGGGATCAGTCAGCTAACTGGATAGATAGTGACAACAAGTGCGAGGCCAGTAATTTAATTGGACGGATAGTGACAATAATAGTAAGGCCAGTGATTCAACTGAATGGATAGTAACAATAAGAGTGAGGAGACGTATTTAATTGGATGGATATTGACAAAGAGCTTGAGATCAGTGTTCGAACTGTATGGGCGGTGACAACACAAAAAAGTTAATTCATCGAACTTTATGGATATTGACAAAATGAACGCGGTAAGTCACCTAATTGGATGGATATGACAATAGGAGTGAGGTCTTTAACCTAACTTAATGGACAGTGACAATAAATTTAAGGTCCGTGAGCTAAATGGATGGACAGTCACAATAAATGAGATGTCAGTCTACTAACTGGATGGAGAGTCACAATAAGAGCGAGGTCAATAATCTAACTGGATGGACAATCACAATAAGTGTGAGGTCATGGAGGTAACTGGATGGACAGTCACGATAAGAGTGAGGTCAGTGAGCTTATTGGATGGATAGTGACAATAATAGTGAGGTTTTCGATCTGACTGTTTGGATAGTGACGAAACGAGTAATGCCAGTGGTGTAACTCGAAGGATATTGACAATAAGAATCAGGTCAGTTGTCTAAATGAATGGCCAGTGCAATAATAGTGAGGTCAGTGATCTAACTGGATCTACAGTAGAAATAAGAGTGAATTCAGTTATCTAATTGATTGGACAGTGAAAATAAGAGTCCGGTCAGTGATCAACCAGGGTGGATAGTGTCATTAAGCGTCAGATAAGTGATCTAACTTGATGGATGGCGACAGAAAGAGTGTAGTCCGCGTTATAACTGTATGAATATTGGCAACCGAAGTGAGGCATTAATGCAGCTGAATGGAAAGTGACAATAAGAGTGAGATCATTGATCTAACTGGATGGATAGTGACAATAAGAGTGAGTTCAGTGAACGCATTGGAGGAAAAATTACAATAAGAGTGAGGTCAGTAATCTAAGTGGATTTATAGTGAAAATGGAAGCGTTAGAAATCTAACTAGTTGGAATGTGACATTAAGAGTGAAGTCAAAGTTCTAACAGGATAAACAGTGAATAATTGATTGTGGTCAGTTACATAATCTAATGGATAGTGAAAATAACGATGAGGCCAGTGTATCATTAAATAGATAGTGACAATAAGAATGATGTCAGTGATCTAACTAGATGAACAGTGACAATCAGAGTTAGGTCAGTAACCTACCTACACGGGCAGTGGCATTTAGTTTGAGTTCAGTGGTCTAACTGCATGGGCAATAAGAATGAGAGTGAGTTCAGTGATTTAACTGGGTGGATAGTGTCAATACGTGTGTGGCCATTGATCTACCTGAATGGATGGTAACCATACGTCTGAGGTTATTAGACTAACTTAATGGACTGTGGCAGTTAGAGTGATGTCAGTGTTCTAACTGGATGGAAAGTGACAATATGAGTGAGCTTAGCGATATTGTTGAATGACAGTGACACTAACTGTGATGTGAATAATCAAACTGTTTGTTTAATGACAATAAGGTTGACGTCAGTGATGCAACTGGATGTGCAGTGAGAAAATTAGTGAGGTCCGTTATCTAACCGAATGGATCATGGAAATAAGAGTGAGGCCTGTCGTCTAATTGGATATAGTGACAACATATGTCAGGTCAGTGTTCTAACAGGATTGGTAGTGACAATGGGATTGAGGTCACTAATCTTACTGAATGTATAGTGAGAAGATCAATGAGGTCAGTGATCTCCGTAATGGACAGATGGCAATAAAATGTATGTCAGTGATTAAACTGAATGGAGATTGAAACTAAGAATGAGGTCTTTGCCTTTCCAGGTGGAAAACGAAAATTAGTTTGAATTATGTGTTCTAACTACATGCATAGTGAGAATGAAAGTTAGGTCAGGGATCTAGCTGAATGGATCGTAAAATAAGACTGAGACTTGTTTACCTAACAGAATGGACAGAGACAGAGTTAGTTCAGTGATATAGATGAATGGATAGTGACACACAGAGTGAGGTCAGTAATCAAACTGGAAGGACAGTGACAATTAAAGTGAGGTCTGTGATCGAATTGTATGGACAGTGAGAATAAGAGAGAGGCCAATGATCTAACTGGATGGGCAGAAAATAAATGTGAGGAATGTTGCCGAACTGTAGAGTGACAATAAGACAGAGGTCAGTGATCTAACTGATTGGATAGCGACAATAACAGTGATTTCAGTGAACTAGCTGGATAGATAGCGACAATAATAAGTGAGGTCACTGATCTAACGGTATGGGCAACGGCAACAGGAACCAGGCCAGTGCAGGAAATGGATGGATAGTGAAAATAGGAATCAGGTCAGGGATCTAACTGGATGGACGGGCATCTGTTAAGTGATCTAACCGAATGCTTAGCGAAAATAAAAGTGAGGTATTTGATGTAACTGCAAGGTGGTGTCAAACAAATTGAGGTAAGTAATGCACCTAGACGGGTGGTGTGAATAAGAGTGATCTACTTGATGTATCTTGAATAGTGGTGGCTTTCAGAGTGAGTAAATGATGTACTCACCAAACTCCAACTTAAGCACTCTACTCCAGCACAGAGAAGCACTCCAGTACAGACAAAGTAAGTGATGAATCTGGATTGATAGTGACAATCGAAGTGAGGACAGCGATGCAGCTGAATGGGCAGTGACAATAAGAGTGAGATCAATGATCTAACTGCTTGGATAGCGACATAAAGAGTGAGGTCAGTAATCTAAGTGGATTGATATTGCAAATGGAAGTTAGGTTAGAATTCTAACTAGATGGATCTTGACAATAAGAGTGAAGTCAGTGATCTAACAGGATAAACAGTGATAAAATGAGTGATGCCAGTGATCTAATCTGATGAATATTGACAATAAGGGAGAGGTCAGTGAACTCATTGGATGGTTAGGGACAATAACAGTCATGTCAGTGATCCATCTTTAGGGTCAGTGACGTTAAGCATGAAGTCACTGATCTAACTGGATGGATAGCCACAATAGAGAGGGGTCAGTGATCTAACTAGTTGAATAGTGACATTAAGAGCTAGCCCAGTGATCTAACTGGATGTATAGTGTCATAAAGAGAAAGGTTAGTGATCAAAATGGGCCTTTGGGGTTCATAAGATTGAAGTCAGTTACGTTCCTGGATGCATATTGACGTTAAGGCTGGTATCAGTGATATGAATGACTGAATATTTTTTTATAATGGTGTGGTCATGGATCTAACTGAATGGATAGTGAAAACAAGAGTGGGATCAGTCATTTTACTTTAGAGATTATGGCTGCAAGAGAGTTGTTGCTGAACTATCATTGTGGGTAGTGACAATAAGAGTGAGGTTAGTGATATAACTGGATAGAAAGTGACAAGAAGAGTTAAGTCTAACCGAATGGATAGTCACATTAAGCGAGAGGTCAGTGATCTACCTATTTTGACAGTGACAATGAGAATGAGGTCAGAGATCTACCCGGATGCATAGTGGCAATGAAAGTGGAATCAGTGAAATCCTTGATTGATAGAGATCTATCTGGAAGGGCGCTAAAAATAAGAGTGAAGTCGGTAACTTAATTGGATGCATAGTGAAACTATGAGTTTGATCGGTGACCTGTCTCGATGGTTCGTGACAATATGACTGTGTTCTGTTAAGTAACTGAATGGAAAATGACAATAAGAGGGAGGTCATTGATCTAACTCGATGGATAATGACAACAAGTGTGTGGTCAGTGATATAACTGGATTGATAGTGACAATAAGAGTGTGGTTCATGATCTAATTCGGTGGATAGTGACAATCCGAGTCAGGTAAGCGTTCTAACTGTCTGGATAGTGGCAACGAATGTCAGGTCAGTGTTGTAACTAGATGGGAAATTGATAATAAGAGCGAGTTCAGTGAACTGAAAGGAGGAATGGCGTCAATGAGTGTGTGGGTCAGTGATCTAATTGAATGGAAAGTGACAGTTAGAATAATATTAGTGATCTAACTAAATGGATAACGATAAGAAGAGTGAGATCAGTGATCTAAATGCATGGTTAGTGACGATTCGATTGAGGTCAGTGACAAAAAGAGTTTTGTCAATGATTTAACTGGATGATTACTGACAATAAGCGTGATATCTTTGATCAAACTCGAAGGATAATTACATTATGAGTCAGGTCACTGATCTAACTGAAAGGATAATGAAATTACAAGAATGTTTAATATTTTAACGAGATAGAGAGTGACTTTGAGAGTGAAGCCAGGCATGTAACTAAATGGTTGGTAACAATATGATTGAGGCCATTGGTCTAAATGGATTGACAGTGACAATATGATTGAGGTGAGTGATCTAACCGGGTGCATTTTGTCATCATAAGGGAGGACAGTGTTTTAACTGGAATGGCAGCGATAATTAGAATGAGGTCAAAGGACTAACTTTGAGTATAGTGACAATACGCATAAGGTAATTGATCTAACAGTGTGGACATTGACAATGAGTGTGAGGTCACATTTTTAACTGGAAGTATAGTGAGCAAAAGAGTCAAGCCAGTGATCTATATGGATCGATAGTGAAAATAAGCGTGGGCTTAATGACGCAACTGAAACGATATTCAGAATATGTGTGAGAGCAGTAATGTAAGCAGATGGATATTGACAATAAGAGTGATGCCACTGATCTAACAGGATGGATGGTGATAATTGGTGTGAGGTTAGTGACCTGGCTGTATGGATAGTTTCAACAAGAGATAGTTCATTGATCTAATTGGATGGACAGTGACAATAAGCCTGAGGTCATTGATCTGACTTGATTGACATGTGACAATAAGATTGAGATCAGTGATCTAAATAAATGGGAGCTGACAGTAAGAGTCAGACCAGCGAGATAACTGGATGGATAGTGTCAATAAGAGCGAGATATGTCTTTTAACTGAATGGTCAGTGACAATAAGTGTCAGTTCAGTGATCAAGCTTGAAGAATACTGACAATCAGAGACAAGCCAATTACCTAAATGTTAGGATAGTGACAATAAGTGTGATGTCAGTGATCTAACTGGATGGACTGTTACAATAAGTGTGAGGTCACTGTAATACATGGAAGGGTAGTGAAGTTAAGAATGAGGTGAGTGATCTAGCGTGACAGCCAATAACAATAAAAGTCAGATCATTGTCTAACTGGATGGATAGTGACAATACGAGAGCAGTCAGCGGTCCAAGAGGAATGAGAGTGGAAATAAGAATGAGGACAGTTTTCTAACTGAATCGATAATGACAATAGGAGAGGCTTTAGCGGTCTGAATTAATGAATAGTGTGAATAAGCGTGAGGTCAGCATTACACCTGAATGGATAATGACAATAATATTGAGGATAATTATCTAACTGGGTGAATAGCGACCATAAGCGTGATGCCATTGATCAATGTAGTTGGATAATGGCAATAAGATTGTGCTGATTGTTGTAATTGAATGGAAAGTGACAATGACGGTGAGATCAGATATCTAACTCGATGCATATTGACAATAAGACTGAGGTCAGTAACCTAACTGGATGGACAGTAACAATTCGTGTGAGGTCGGTGATCTAACCGGATGGATAGTGTCAATAAGTGTGAGGTCAGTCGTCTACATGAATAATCGTAACATAAAGTCTGAGGTTACTAATTTAAATGTATGGACAGTGAAATATCAGCGATGCTAGGGATCTATCTGGTTTGATAATGACAATAAGATTGAGGTCAGCCATGTAACTGAATGAATCTTGGCAATCAGAGTGAGGTCATTTTTTGAACAGTGGAGACATTCACAACATGTGTGAGGTCAGTGATCTAACTAGAGAAATAGTATCAATAAGGCTAAATTCAGTGATCTAAGTGGATGTTTAGTGATATTAAGAGTGAGGCCATTGATCTAACTGACAGGATGATGACATCACAAGTAAGTTCATTAATCTAACTCTCTTGATAGCGACAATGAGAGTGAATTCAGACATCTAACTGGATGGCTGCTGACAATATGAGTGAGGTCAGTGTTAGAAATGTATCGACATTGACAACAAGACACAGGTGAGTGATCTTATTGGATGCATTTTGACAAAACGAGTGAGGTCAGTGATTTAACTGGATTGACTGTGAGAACAAGGGTGAAACCAGTGATCTAACATGATGGATAGTGACAATAACCGTTAGGTAACTGACAACACTCAAGAAGCTTGACAACCATCAGTATAAAGCAGACTGCTGATTGTCACCAAATCCGAAAACAATCACTAACTCAACCACCGGCGCAGAGTAGCAGTACTGTGTACCAACTACCAGATAACGTACGGCCATTTAGTAACGCAACGTCGGCAGCCCATGACAAACCCACGAACTCTATCATTGAGAAGGAAAGGTCAGTAGTTAGATGTGAAAACCAACATCTATAATTCCCCCTTCAAATCATTCATCAAACTGAATAAGAAATGTTTGGATGTCCCTTCTCTGTCAAGGGTTTAAAAGCCCTTCCTTACATCATGGTGCCAGTACCTGCCCCGCCTGGACTTCAGCGTTACAGGAAGGCAGCTAGCCAAACAATCCCAAGGGCAACCACGGATGGACAATACATTCTGGCACTGCCATTGAAGCTTACACTTCGTGAATAAATGAATAAAACTGATATAGAGGCAATAATACTGTGTTCAGTGACATAACTGTATGGGCAGTTGCATTACAAATGGGGGCAGTGATCTAACAGGATGCATTACTACAATAAGAGCGAGGTCAGCTTTCCATCTGAACGGGTCGTGGCAATAAGACTATGTTCAGTGGTCTACCTGGATGAATAATGACGATACGATTGAGGTCAGTAATACAGCTAGATGGATATGACAGCTAGAGTGAGGTCAATCATCCAACTGGATGAATCGTGACACTAAAAGGGAGCTGAGTGCAACAACAACACGGGCAGAATTAAGAATCAATAATCAAAGTGCAGAAAGGCAATTCCGTCCAACGAGTCTGCACAGATAAGTGAGATACAACTGACCTACCGACCCAATCAGATTTTCCAACACTTGGCACAAAGCCTTGAATGTTATGACGTGACAAGTGCTCATCCAATTACTTTTTTTAAGGCTGTGAGTCAACGCGACTCCAGTACACTCCCAGGCAGCCCTTTCCCGACCGTCACCACCATCTGGGAAAAAAAAGTATTTCACCAAATCCCACGTCATACCCCTGTCACTCACTTTGAACTTATGGCCCAATGTGATTGACCCTTCAACAAAGGGGACAAGCTGCTGCTTATTGAGTCTGCCCATGCCCCTCATAATCTTGTGCAGCTAGAACAGGTCGTCGTTCAGTCTACGTTGCTCCAAGGAAAACAAGCCGTTTCTATCAAGCCTCTCCTCAGACTTAAATGTTTCATTCCAGGCAACATTCGGGTGGATCTCCTCTGCACCTGCTCCAGAGCAATCACATCCTTCCTTAATGTGGCGACCAGAAGAGCACACAGTACTCCAGCTGTGGCCTCAGTAAGGTTGCATACACCTCCAATATTACCTCCCTACTTTTGTAATCTAAGCCTCGATTGACAAAGGCAAATGTCCCATATGTCTCTTCACGACCCCACTAACATACCCTCTGCCCTCAGTGATCTATGGGCACATACGCTGAGGTCCTCTTGTTCCTCAGAACTTCTTGGTGTCATGCCGTTAATTGAACACTTCCTTGTCAAATTACTCTTTCAAAAGTGCATCACGTCACACTTTTCCTGGTAAAATTCCACGTACAACTTAACTGCCCATTTTACCATCCCGTCTATATCTTCCTCTTTCCCAAGACAATCAACCTCACTGTTAACCACCCATTAATTCTTTGCTAGTTGGAACGTGCCAATAATAGTGAGGTCAGTGATTTAACTGGACGGATCTTCACAGCAAATGTACCGCCAGAAATCTAACTGGATGAAAGGTAATAATAAGATTGAGATCACTGATAAAAATAGATGGATAGTGACAATAAGAGTGAGGTCAGTTATCCAACTGCATGGATATTGTCAATAAGAGTGGGCTCTGTGATCAAACTATTTGGATATGACAATAAGAGTTAGTACATTCATCTAGATCGATGCATAGTGACAATGAGAGCGAGGTCCGCCCTCTACCTAAATGGATAATGAGAAATGGAGCCAGGCCTGTGATCTAACTGCATGGATACCGACAATAACAGTGTGGTCAGTAATCAAACTGAATGGATCCTGCCAATATGGTTGAGGTGAGCGATCTAACTGGATGGATGTTGACAATTGCAGTAAAGCCAGTGGTCAAAATGAATCGATAGTGACAATTCGTGTTAGGTGCGTGATCTAATTAGATGCATCTTGAAATACACGTGATGTCATTGGTTTAACTGGATTTGCAGTTAATAAATATTGAGGTCAGTGAACTAATTGTGTGGGACAGTGACAATAAGAGTGAGGCCAGTGATCCAACTGAATGGATGGAGTACATATGAATAGGTGAAACAGGAGCAGCAGCGGGCGATTCTGCCCCTCAAGCCTACCCCGCTGTTCATTAAGATAAATACTAGCCTGCCATGCCGTCATCTCCTCTTTCCCGCAAGCTTTTTCAAACAACTATCTCCCTGCTGTTTAAAGATTTTTATTGATCTAGCCTAAAGGCATCTCTGTGGTTGAGAATTCAAAACACTGAGTTACTGTCAGTGAAGAAATTATTTCGTGTATCAGTTTTAAATGAGTGTCCCCTCATTCAGTAAATATGTCTCCTCGATTGAGATTCCGAAACTATTGAGAACGTCTTCCCAACATCCATTTGTTAAGCCTCCGTTGATTCTTGAACGTTTCAAAAAGATCACCCCTCATTCTTCAAAAACCAAAAGAGTAAATGCCTAAGCTATTGAGCTGTTTCTGATAAGGCAACTCCTTCATCCTAGGAACCAGCCGAATGAATCTCCTTAAACCGGTCTCCAATGCCAGTGTATCCATTCTAAGTACGGGGCCAAAGCTGTAGACAGTGTTCCAGGTCCTGCTCCACCAATGTCCTGATCAGTTGTAACAAGTCTTCACCACTTCAAAATTCCAAACCCCTTCTGATACAAGTGGAAATTCCGTTGAACTTCTTAATTAATTGCTGCAACGGCCTAATAACAAAAACTAATCTAATGAATGACGTGTGACAATAAGGTAGTGGGCATAGATCTAACTATTTAGATATTGACTATAAAAGTGAGCTAAATGATGTGATTGGACTGCAGTGTCAATTTGAGAGATGTCAGTGATGTAACTATATGAATACAGAAAAAAACGAGTGAGGTCATCGATCTAACAATTTTGGTATTGACAATAGCATTTCGTTAATTGATGTGATTGGATGGTAATGTGAATACGAGTGATGTATGTGATGTATCTGGATTTTCAGTGTCATTGAGAGTGAGACAACTGATGTAAATGTTGCTTAGCAGCTATTCGACTGGTTTAAGTGATGCATCTTTCAGGCTGTGGTAATTAGAGTGTAGAAGGTGTACTACATGGTCGCTATTGACAATCAAGGTCTGGTCAATGATGATTATGGATGGGTATTGAGAAAAATATTGAGCTGGGTGATGTATCTGCATGGGAATGTGCCCAGATGGTTGAGTTCGTGGAGGCATATGACAACTGTGCAAATCATTCATTTCCAAGACATTTCAAATGGGGGCTTACTACGAGAGTTGTTATCATTTTCCACCTACCCAATCTGCACTTCCAGGGCAGGTATAGTCAAGGGTATTATATTGAGTCCTTGTCATTTCTGCATTCCCGAAGAGGCACAGAAAGGGAAGGGTCATCATTTCGTTAGATGCACAGAAAAAAAAATTGAGCACTGTCCAGTCAAGAACTCCCTAGGCAATTACAGCACGGGAAAGAATCAGACTAAAGCACCCTTCAAATCTCCCACCTCAAACCCTTCCAATTCAAAGGCTTCCCGGGGTTGGTGCAGAGACAATATCCCCCTACTGTTTATCTCGTACACTCCCAACACATTTACATCACAAGGTTAGATAAAAAGTAAAGGTCTCTCTAAAATGCATCATAATGAAACACCCAGGATATGGACAGCAAGGGGTTAAATACCTATTAAAGTTCCCTCTGTACTATCTCCATATAATGCTACCAGGACAGAGAGAGCACGGCGTTCCTTACAGAGTAAAGCTCCCTTTACACTACTCACAACAAACGCTGCCAGGTTCGGTGCAGCAAGGGGTGAGGTGTAGATTAAATTTCCGTCTAGACTGTCCGCAACAACCACCGCCTTTACATGTGCAGCACGGTGTTAAATACAGATTAAATCCCCCTCTGCGCTCCGTAATTCACTCCCATAGCAGCTAACGCATAAGGTTATCTATAGATTAAAGCTTCCTGTACACTGGTCCATCAAACTCAAGCAGAGTGGAATGGGTTTAGATAAGGACTAAACCTACCTTTACACTTTCAGCTTCCAGAACATTTAGTGGGCGGAGGGCTTAAGATTAGCGAGAGAATAAAGTTCCAACTCCACTACCTCATCAAACACGTCCCGGCCAGGAACAGCACGGTGTGAGATATGGAGAAAAGTCACTCGGGGGCGTACTCTTCCCACCAACCACGTGTAGTGCAGGCAACGCCCGTGTTTTGATGGAAAAAAATATTTCTCTCTACGCTGTTACCGTCAAACAGTTCCAGAGCATTTACATCACATTATTTGAAGCAGGCTAATGCTCCTTCAACACACTCCCATTCATACACGCGCAGAGCACTTACACTTTGTGGTGGGATAGAGCGATAAGCATTCTGTACAATATCTGATTCAAACTCTCCGTTTCCAGTTACAGAATGTGGTTAGACACTGAGTAAATCTCCCTCCTCATAGCCCTGATCATAAACTTGCATGGGAGGTACAGCATCGAACCATGCACATGAACCCGATCCCCCTCTACCGTGTCCGCTTGAGGAGCACCTAGTGCACCCGCAGCAAACTTTAAAATACAACGCAAATCTTCCTCTTCACTGTCCAGAGCATGTTCAATACAAGCTGGAAAAATTGAGTTAATGCATGTTGGAATATGAAACCAAGTGAAGGAATATACCATTATAGTCAAGAACAGAGGGGCCTTAAGTGAATGTCCCAAGACTGCTGAATGTAGCAGGACAGCTGGGTGTATTGGTTAATAAAGCATATGAAGCCCTTTCCTTCATTTCACGAGGTATAGATTATTACAGCAGGGAGGTTGTGCGGGGAATGTATAACACATTAATTACGCAATAACTTGGCTTCTTCCTGCAGGCCCCTCAGTCCTGGAAGTGTGTAATTTTATTATACTGGGCACAGAGGAGATTTACGAGTGTGTTGCCAGCCCTGGAATATTTCAGCCATGAGGATGGAATGGGTAGTCTGTGGTTGTTTTCTTCAGAAAAGAGGAGGCTGAGGGAAGACTTGATTGATTTCCAAAGCATTCTGTATTGCCTGGAATGTATGGTAATTGAAAGCCTATTTACCCTAAAATATAGTTCAGTGACGAGGGCCACCAATTTAAATTGAATGTAATAAAGATGAGAGTGAGGTGAGAACATATTTTGTTCACCCTGTGGGTGTTATGGGTCTGAAGCTCTGCCTCAAAGTGTAAAGTGCAAACGCTCTCAACTCACTTAAAACGTCCCTGGACGTGCATCAAAAGTATCGCAGCCTGAAGGGCTACAGGCCTAATTGTAACACGTGGGATTAGGCTTGGTTGCTCGTTGATCGGGCAGCACAAACAGGATGGGTCAAGTGGCCTATTCCTGTGCCATAAACTTCATATGATTCGATAACTTAAAACATAACCAGTTCAGATATAGCTTGTGTATGGAGAGAGAGTGCAGTAAAATCTACACTGTCACATTAATCAATTCCAGAATAGGATCTACATGGATTGGTACAGAGTAAATCTTACTCTACGCAGCCCCCATGAAATACTCCCAGGGCAGGTAAAGCACAGGGATAGGTAGAGTAAATATCGCTAGGCACTGACCCGATAAAACATTTCCAGGGTAAGATCAGGCAATGGTTACATCCAGAGAAAATCACCCTTTCTGAAGCACTTGCTGAGCAATAACCTACTCCATGCGGCCACTTTTGGTTCTGCCAGGGACACTCAGCTCTTGGTCTCATTAAAGCCTTGGTTGAAACATGGACAAAATAGCTCAGCTCCCGAGGTTTGGTGAGGGTGACAGCCCTTGATTTCAAGTACTCATTTTAGCGAGCCTGGAATCAAAGAGCCCTCGCAAAACGAGAGTCAACGGAAACCTGCAGGAAATCTCTTTACTGGTCGGAGTCATACCTAGCTCAAAGGAGGATGGCTGGCGTAGTTGGAGGTCAATTATCTAGGTTCAGGCATATCACTGCAGAAGTTTCTCACGGTATTGCCCTCGGCCCAGACATCTACAGTTGCTTCGTCAATGACCATCCTTCCATCAATGGAGGCAATGTACAGGGGATGTGAATCCATGTAAAGCATGCATTTGCGTTTAGAAGGCAAATTGATCGTTCGTGCACTATGCAATAGTAATGGGATATACGTGTAGGGAAGTTGTTGTGCAGCTTTACATAGCTCGGTAAGAATTGGGGACACTGGAGTTCTGTGCGCAATGTTCATATACTTATGAAGAGAGGAACAACTATATAATCTCTGTCGAAGCAATTCAGAGAATGTTGACTTGATTCATTCCTGAAATGAAGGGCTCATCTTTGAAGAAGGATTTGGAAGGTTGGACACATTGTTGTTTAGGATGTTTCGATGTGATAATATTCAAATATATAAGACACAGAGGGGAGTAGATAGAATTGGCGCTCAGGGGATGTTTCATCTTTGGGGTAGCGTCAAATTAGAGGGCATATTTTAAAAATAAGAGATCCCCTTGTTAGACAGCGACGAGGATTATTTTTAATTGTTCCAAAAGTGTCATTGTTGTGCGGAATTCTGTTCCCCAGAAAGCACTGGATGATTGGTGATTGCATTTCTTCAAGGCTGGGTGAAACAGATTTTCGTTATGATCGCAGATGAAGGTATTTGAAGGCACACAAGAAGTGGAGCTGAAATAAAACCAGATCAGCCATGATCTTCTTGGCTTACTGTTGCTCCTACGGCACTTTCTGTCTACCCTATGTTCAAACTGCCCTGTGACTGATAAGACTGTCTGGATGGAGTTTACTCTGTAACAAACCCAAAGCTGCGCCCGGTGCATCATTGTTTGATTATGCTGTGCAAAATGGGCTTTATTCTGTAACTAACATCAAGTCGAACAGACACAGACTTTTAGACGAGTAAGCGTCGAGCAAAATATATTGTTTCCATGCCCATGTCTAACGGCTCTGTGGTATCTTACGGTGCAGTTCTGAGGGAACTTCAATCTGCATCTAACCACGAGGCTGTGACTGCCAGGGGAGGGTTTAACAGTGACAGTGTTGACTTTAATTAACCGCATATATAACCAAGGGATGTTCCTGGCCAGGGAGCGTTTAAAGGAGACAGTGCAGCGGCATATTTCCTCTTTGGCTAACGCCGTTCTGCACCTGTGTTGGGAATGTTTGATGGAGACTGTGTTGAGGGAGATTTACTTTGCTCTAACCCCGTGCTGTAAATCTCCATCTTAGATAAGTTAGATGGGGCTTCATCCGATAGTGACGCTGGATGGAAGGCGGAGTATTCTTCCATTAACATGGATCTTGACAGTGACTTTGAGCTTGCATTTGCTTTCCCTAATTCCAAAGGTATTTTTTGGCCTTGGGGCAGTTCGCAAACTTGTCAAGTAACTTGGATTGGAAGGTGAGCACATTCGTGATAGGGACATGAGTGTTATGGAGGTGTGCAGCCACCGCACAGTTCTGTTGTGATGGAAAAGCAAAGAGAGGCTTCATTGTGAGTTTTCTTATCTGTGGCTCGCCTCTTTTCTCCTTGAACAGCTGCAGGAACTTAATGGAGCCAGCAAGATTCTGCAAGATTACATCAAATAGCCAGCGCTGGAGAGTTACTGCAGACACTTCACCTCAGAAGCTTCATATCCACTGGACTCAAAAAAGATTTTCAAAATGAAGAAGGCACTGTCGACTGCTATTCTTCACTGCCACCCTCGCGGTTCTAGCTAACCCCTGGTTTGGGGCTCGACCAGTTGCAGCCATCATCTCCTTAAGTTCCGGATGATAGGCACTGGAGCCTGCACATGCAGAGGCAACTAATAAGCACGGATAAAACACTTGATTTTACCTAAACATTGTCTAAATCTGAAAACGTCATCACTGTGTGTCAGCTCAGAGGCTTGGATCCGGTATATACTTTCAAATATAGGATGTTAAAAGGGGAGGGTTTATCTGCTGGGATTATTACTTTAATTTCCAGCAACACCACATGGGCTGACACCACTTCCTATATATAGGGTGAAGAATATCTAAGTTAAAGAAGGATGCAACAATGCATAGTTGCATGACAACTTACCATGTGCCGTGAATTTCAGGAATTATGCAATTAGAACTCATCTGTGGGGGGTTGAAGCATTCGAAGATGCAAAATGGTCTGTCCCTATTGGATGGAAAACCCTGGTCAGTTGCCCTGTGGGTTTGACATAAGAACAGGAAATTGCGCTCTAGAGCTGGTGAAGGCAACGCTCAAGTTCACTCATGTTCCCTATGTAGGTGAGGGAGAGTATTGTCTTCCCACAAACAATAAATTACTTGAGCATGGTTTGAATCGGAAATGAATAGTAAGCCCACCCATATTCTGCTTTCCTCAAGAGGAATGCACATGAAATGGGGAAAGTTAAGTGGTGAAGTTACATTGTCATAACAACACTGAAGTCGAAACCTAGGGGTACAAATAACCATAAGTTGCGGGAATGTGGGCAATGATTTGGTTATGATTGTCCGGCACTAACAGGGCACCTAGTTCGAGCTGGCAGAAGGGAGTGACAAAACTCCTGAAATATATTATCAGTTACAGCAGACAAATCATGAGACCCTGCAGGAAATTAAGACCATTAAACAGCGTTCCTAGTTGCATATGTTATGGGGCTGGTGGAGGTAAATTGAAGTCCACTGTTATGTTCGAATCACCTCTCTCCTGTACTAGTTGTTCTGCAGGTGATTATTGTCAGGTATTTATTTTAAGACGGATGTCGCTGGCATAGAGACCTGGAGCAATGAGCTAAAGGCCTATGTGCCGAGCAAGAATCATTGATGTCAGTGTAGTAATATTCTGTGAAATTGAAAATGTTCAATTAAAATATTGATGCTGTAGGGTAGTGCATCATTTACATTGGATAGTATTACTTGTTTTTTAAGATGTAACTGTTCTTTCACTTCTTTCATATTAATGAATCGTAAGCTGGTTGTGGTGGCGTGCTGCTGGCAGAGTTTTTCTGATCGTGGCAAGAAGATGGAGCTAGGGAGAATAATTTCTGTTTGACAACACCGCTGAGGTTCAAAAAGAACGTTAAAAAGTAGAGATCTTTTCAACTAAACTGAAATACAGAAAGACAGACAGAGGCACACGCACAATGAGCAAACACACACACACACAGACACACACACAAACACTTACACATACACACACAGGCACTTCAACACATGTCACCGAGGTGTGCTTTCCCACAGACAATTTTTCAACAGAAACAGAATGAGACAATGGCAACGCGGAAATGTGTGAATGTCCTTCTTCCTGCCTCAAGACACTGTTGTCATGCAGATGAGGACAATGCTGAGGCAGTACATGACCATGCAGAGGTTGTCATGGACGGTCAGTTTGCGATTTAGTAATCCCATTGGACGTTCTGATTAAATGCATCACCTTAGAAAGCAAGGGCCAGGGTCAGAAAGATGTCTAATGAAATAACCGTAAAGGGCATTGTTACTGCAGTAGGTAGATTAGTTAGGGCAGCCATTCCGACGTTGTGCAGGGAGACCCTTTGAAGGGCCTAACACCTGAGCCAGATACTAGCTTAAGGTATTCCTAAGCAACCTGTATCATTATGAACATCTACTATTGCTTAGAGATTTATGAAAGGTGTTTCACATTTCGTGAAAATTTATCCAAGTTGTCGTTTGCTACCAACGTCACGAGTGGAGATCAGTGCCTTTGAAGGAGAGAGAAGGGTTTCTTATGGCGGTGAAATCAAAAGCAAATAAGGCATTTTAATTCATTTTTAGGAAGGGGTGGAGCTAAGGATTACATGTGAATGTGCATCCGCCATTTTAATGATGTCTGTCTCTCAGTAATGTGCCCTAAGGTAGAGAGTGAGGGAGGATGAGAGAGACTGAAAGAGAAGAGGGGAGAGCGAGATTGAGAGCGAGAGCGAGAGCGAGAGAGAGAGAGTGAGTGAAGGAGAGAGAAGAAGAGCGGGAGAGGGCCAGAAATAGACAGAGAGTGGTCGAGAAAACGAGACAGAGAGAGGGGCAGCTAAAAAAGAGAATGCCAGAAAGATATACAGTTAGAAAGAGATAGCGTCAGAAAGAAAGAGAGACAGCAAGAAACGGGCAGGGAAAGGGAGGGGGAGACGCAGAAAAAGGAAACGACAGATAAATAGAGCGATAAATAGAGCGAGAGAGGGGAAAAGAACAGCGAGGTTGGCAAATAAATACACAATCAGATGTTCAGAAAACTTATACTTGTTATTATAATAAATTCTTATTGCGAACATGTTTCGAAAAGCAACAGAAATGTTTATTTGCAGAGATGTTTAGAGTTGCAACATGCTTGAGCCTCCTTAAAAGTCCGTGATAAGGATTCATTGGTCAGTGGTTTCACATTGTCACGTGATACTTGAGAGTCAGCAAGAGAGTATTCAGCTTACAATCGAAGCTTAAAGTGTGGTCATTGTTGGCATTTTGCTATGTACAAGTGGTTTAGAACATTCATTATTGAGAGTGATGGATTTCAGGCATATATGAAATGCAGAGGTCCCAGATGAACGCAGTTTGCTATTTTTCAGGTTGTGGATGTGTGCGTGTATCTCTGTCTGTTCCTCTAACATCTGCTGAGGGAGATAGAAAGGAGAGAGTGAGACAAAAACGCAGAGGGAGAGGGAAATGGGGAGTGTGTGGGGAAAGCAGGGTAAGAGAGAGAGAGGAGAGAGTGTGGGTGAAACATATAGAGAGATTTAATTTGAGTGGGTGGTGGTTGCGGCGTTGTGCTTGAGGAGGCCCAGGGCCTTGACGGTTCTGCATTCTGTTTTCAGTGTCCAGCTGCTCTCACATCCTTTCGGAAATAGTGATCCACAAGGAAAAGTAAAACACAGTGTAGATGATTTCTTCTTCCAAGTGTAAAGAGGAATTTTAACTCTTTGTGGGGACAGAAGTGTAGTAGGGAGATTAGGTGGGTGCGAGCTTTGGGGGTGACCTTAAGCTCAGAGCACACACAGAGTAGGGAAGACGGTTTTAAAGCATGCTTGAGCCGAGTGATGGACAGGCTCCCAGTTTCCTACCTGAATATGAATTGATTACAGCTTTGGGATCTTGCTGTGCTCACGCACTTCTGTTCTCCGTGTCAACTGATTTGTTTCTCCCTATCTCTCTCTGTATCTCCGATCAGCGATTTTTTTCCATATTTAATCTTTTTATAAATGTTCAAAATGCAAGTATTTGTCTGGCCTTTATTTTAACGTGGAAGGGGAGATTTGGCGGGTGTGGTAGGTCGGGGGGTTGGGTGGGGCGGGGGTGCGGGGAATGGGATCTGGAGTCGAAGGGGTGGGTACCATTTGCCATTTGCTCCTTTCAGCCTTGCCTGTGTGGTTTTGGGTATTACACGCTGAATTTCCAAAATTACATCGTTGACTAGGTGAATTGATCGACTGCAAAGCAATCAGGAGGGCTCAAAGTTAACTTTGTTAGCATAGCTATATTGTAAATCCTGCATAATGCTGGCATCTGAGGCACTGTAATGGACTGAGGGTTTAACGAATGTTCAATTTAGTTTATTTTGGCCCTGTCCGTCCTTCTCTCTCTCTCCTTCCGCATTTCCATCCAATGACTTATGGGAAGCAGGTGGAGAGAGACAGAGGGGTGCAGAGGGAGATGGAGAGAGGTTGCGGGAGATAAATAAAAGAGATAGATAATGTCGAGAGACACAGAAAAAACGGCTGGAAACAGTGAGAGCGAGAGAGGGAAATAACAGAACTTGACGGAAGGAATGCAAGAAATATAGCGTGAGAATGACAGTGAGATACCGAGTGAGACAGGGAGAGAAACAATGGGAAATTGTGGGGGAGGGATAGAGTGAGATGTTGGGTGGGCGTATAGAGATAAAAAAAGAGAGAGAGAAGGGAAGGAGATGTACACAGTCACAGAGTAATGAGAAACTGTCGTAACCAGCAAGACAGAGAGAGAGAGAGAGAGAGAGAGAGATAGAAAGAGAGAGAGAGTGAGAGAGAGAGAGAGAGCGAGAGAAAGAGAGAGAGAGAGAGAGAGAGAGAGATGGACAGAGAGGGAGATAGAGAGAGAAATCAGTGTTTGAGGGAGGAATGTGTGATAAATACAGCTTGAGAGAAAAAGAGAGGCAGAGAGAGAGCAGGAGAGTGTGACAGAGGGACAAGAGGAGAGAGAAAGGGCGGGTTGAGGATTCATCGAGAGAAAAAGCATGAGGGGGAGAGAGGGATTGATGCTGCAGTGAGAGAGAAAGTACGAAAGAGATAGAGACAGAGAGAGAGGGGGTCAGACAGGGGCAGAGAGGAGATATTTATGAAACAGTGAGAATGAATGGGCAGGTGGATAAACAAAAGAATAAGACTAACAGAATCTGCTGGGGCGGGCAGTCAAATAAACAAGTTTCCCAAAATTCCAATGTCCCTGCAGCTACAATCTGTGGGATTTTGCTGTTTTGAAATAGGACGGGGCACTGATTGATGATGATTTGCAAAAGAATGGATGGTGACATGAAAAAAAAACATTTTCACCCAGAGGGTGATTGGTGTGTTGAATCCACTTCCCGGATTGTGGCTGAGGCAGAACTTCTCAACTCATTCAAAGTGCGCCCGGGTTAGCACCTAAAGATTTTACCCTGCAAGGATAAGCATCGGGTACCTGAATGTCAGAATAGAATGGGCGACTATATATTTTCAGCATTGGCAGACACGGTGGACTGAATGGCCTATTTATGTGTCGTACATTTCTATGGGTCCTTGGAATTGGAGGTGGAGAGTCTTGGCTGAGTGGGTATGTGGTGCATGTGGGTGCGGGGGTTTGGGGTGGATGTGAGAGGGACAGCCCTGAACCAAGTGACAATGCAATGGCGTTTGGTAGAGCAGACAGTGCATGGAACGGGGGGGAATATAAAAAATATTTTTTTTTGCAGTGAGCCAGTAATACAATTGAAGCGGGCCCATCGGTCTTAATGGCTTTGGGGTTGGCTCAGGAATACAGTGGTAAAACTGTATTTATCGGGCAACACCTAAACAATGTTATTTTCCTCATAATAAGATGCGGGTGGGTGGGGAGAACAGAGGGTGAGCGACAAAGATTAAGGAGGGGACATGAATTCCAGCATCAAATAATTAATATAAAATGTTTATCCGTCCGTCTATCTGAGAGTCGATGACTCCCTGCCTCCTGATTTTTCTCTGCCGCTCGCAGTGTCTCCTGCTCTACAAGGACAAAAGAGCTGAGCTTCCGAGGTCAGGTTACGGTGATTGCCCTTGATTGCAAGGGCTCCTTTGTGCGAGTCTGGCATCAAACAGCCCTCGCAAAACTGAAGTCAACGTAAAGCTGGTGGAAATCTCTTTAATGCTTGGAGTCATACCTAGCACCAAGGAAGATGGCTGTGGTTTTTTGAGGTAAATCATCTAGTTTCAACGACATCACTTCAGGAGTTTCTCACGGTTTTGATCTCTGCCCAGCCATCTACAGTAGCTTCGCCAATGACCTTCCTTCCATCAACGAAAGCAGTGTACAGGGAATGTGAATCCATGTAAAGCATACATTTCCATTTCGAAAGCAAATTGAGCGCTCGTGTGCTTTGGAATATGAATGGAATATAAATGTAGGGAAGTTCTTGTGCAGCTTTACATATCATGGGAAGGACTGGGGACAATGGAGTTGTGTGTGCAATTTTCATGTACTTATGAAGAGAGAAAAAAACTATATAAACTCTGTAGAAGCAGTTCAGAGAATGTGCACTTGACTCATTCCTGAAATGAAGGGCTCAACTTTTGAAGAACGATTGATGAGGTCGGAACTAAACCCATTGGTCTTTAGGATGAATCTTTATGATAATATTCAAATATATAAGGCCCAGAGGGGATGGTATAGAGTGGGCGCACAGGGGATGATTCCTCTCCTGAGTTAGTATCAAACTAGCGGGCATATTTTTTAAAAAAAGAGATCCCCGTTTTATTCAGTGACAAGTGTTTTTTTAATAGTTCCAAAAGTGTCATTGCTGTACGGAATCCTGTTCCCCAGATAACCCGGGAGGCTTGGTGATTACATTTCTTCAAGGCTGAGTGAAACAGATTTTCGTTATTCAAGCATATCAAGTATTTGATAGCAGACAAGACGTGGAGCTGACATACAGCCACATCAATCATGATCTTATTGGTTACTGTTGCTCCTACGTCACTTTCTGTCGACCCTATGTTCAAACTGCCCTGTGACTATTTGATAAGGCTGTCTAGATGGAGTTTTACTCTGTAACAAACCTAAAGCTGTGCCTGGCGCATCACTGTTTGATTAGGCTGTGCAAAATGGGCTCTACACTGTAACGAACATCAAGTCGAACAGGCGCAGACTTTTAGACGACTAAGTGTCGAGCGAAATATATTCTTTCCATGCCCATGTCTAACTGCTCTGGGGTATCATACGGTGTCCTTCTGAGGAAACTGGATTCTGCATCCAACCCCGTGGCTGTGATCGCCTGGGGCGGGTTTAACGGTGACAGTGTTGACATTACTTCCCCATTTTATAACCATGGGATGTTCCTACCCAGGGAGCGTTTAAAGGAGTCAGTGTGGCGGGAGAATTCCTCTATGCCTAACGCCGTTCTGCACCTTTCTTGGTTTTATGGAGACTGTGTTGTGGGAGATTAACTTTGGACATAACCCCGTGCTGTAACTCTCCATCTTAGATAAGGTGGATGGGACTTCGCCCAATAGTGACGCTGGAAGGAAGGTGGAGTATTCTTCCCTTACCATGCATCTTGACAGTAACCTTTTACTGGCATTTGCTGGCCCTATTCCAAAAGGCGTATTTGTCCTCTGTGCAGTTCCCAACCTTGTCGATTAACGTGGATTGGAAGGTGAGCACATTAGCAACAGCGACATGGGTGTTCTGGATTTGCACAGCCACCACACCGTTAAATCGTTCATCTAACTGGGAGTTGGTAAATCTCTGCCTCCTCATTTCTCTCTCCCGATCACAGTTTCTCCTGCTCTGCATCGGGTTCCCATTCTCTCTACCTCTCGGAATTGCCCACAACCATCGTCAAAATCCCGTTTTCCGTCTCTCATCTCGCTCATTGTCCATCCCTCCTTCTTGGTCTATATGTCTCCACCTCTACATCTTCTATACCTCTGTCTGTCGCTCTCTATCTCACTCCTTCTCCTTCTCCGTCAGTCTCCCCCTGTCCCTCACTCTGTCCCCAAATCCCTCCCTCTTACTCTGTCTCTCTCTCGCTCTCCTTGTCTCTCCCTCTCTCTCATTCTGCCCCACTCCCTCTCCCTCTTCTTCTCTGCATTTCTTTCTCCCTCTCTCTGCCATTCTGCTCCTCTCTCTTTCGCTGGCTACCCCGTAGCTCTATGCCTGTCTCTCCCTCTCTCTGTTTACTTCTCCGCTCTATCGCTATCACTCTGCCTATCGATTTTTCTCTCTCACCCTATCTCAGTCTCTGGTTTCCCCTCTCTCTCTTCCTCTGTCTCCCTCACTCTCTGTCTCTCTGTTACATTGTGTAATTTTTCTTTCCGAATCAGGAAGGGGAATCCAACAAGCGGCAGCTTCTTCCATCTAACCAGTAAATGATATGCATGATGTGAGGGCAGCCGGGCCAATTGAATGGCAGAGGGCACAGGAGGTGTGTTTTTTCTGTCGAACAGCAATTGATAACCATGTCCGACAGTCAGCACGGCCAACTGAAACACTGAGAGATTGAGTTCTTCTCATCGTTAAAGTAAATGAAGAATTTGAGTAAAGCAATATTTTAGCACCTTCTTCTACTGCTGTCTGAACAGAGTCTGTGTCACGGCTTAAATCAATTCAAGAACAGGCGGATCTAACCATGTTGAACAATAAACCAAATCCCGCATCAGTCACCAAATAGAATAAAGCTTTAACGTTGACCTTAACGGTGTGAAATTGGCCGAGATTGCAAACAATATAATGTTGGATTTCCTTCGACTCTCCATCTTTGGCTCTCTGCGACTCTCCCCACTGCTATGAGCCCGGAGTCTCCTGCGGGCTCTGCTGCTCATTGAAATGTGTCTGACGGTGAAAACATTGAGCAGCAGAATCTGGGCAAATGGGACACAGGGGGTTAGAATATTGCAAAGGAACTCGAATGTTACCCAGAACGGAGAGAACATACCACCGAGTCTGATATCACAAAACCTGGCAATGTACCGACCACTGTTCATAAAATGCCAGAAAATGTTCTTTCAGCAGCTGAGTACAGTCACTGTTCCCAGAGTCACAATCGCCGTTTTCTCGCTGCAATATTTTATTTTTAGTTTCGGAAATCAAATGCCCATAAATCGGTCAAAGGAGAAATTGACAGTGAAGCAGACAGAACACTCACTGGCAGCATAAATCAGTACGGATTGGACGTAACATACTAGGAAGGGATGCAGGAAAACAAACTATTACCGAAAAGCAATCATAATGTTTCTCAATATCAGATCCACGATAATGGCCACTATTTCCGTCACTGCTATGACCGCCAGGTGAAAACTGATACTTTTCGTCAGAACACAGTTTTTGCCCTTCAGTGTCACAATTGTGATTAAGTTCACTGTAAGGAAGGGAAATGAGCAATGACATTATTCATCAGCCTTGGGATGATGTTATCAGTCTGATTGAGGATTTTCTGATATTGTCAAATGCGTGACTGAATCCATTGGTGTATTGAAATAAGTGGAACTGAATAAAACATACCAGTATGTTCTTGAAACAGTGGAAGGAAACATAGATTAACAAACAAATACGGCAAGAAAGTAAGAAGGGGAGTGAGGGTTATTTATGGGACAGTCAGACGTAATAGGCTGACCCAATGGTGACTTGGCAGCGAAAGGATGATGGGAGGGCTCAGTGATAATGAGAGAAGCCAAGAATTAAGGGGAGCTGAGGGTCACTGGGAAGAACTTGAGATTATTAATGTTTTTGGACAGAGGAGAGATGTGTGATATGTTATCATTTTCTCCGCTTCACTACTGAATGCAAACATATGTATTTCTGAGGAGGAGGGCGTAGCCTCTCGAGTACTGTAGTTTATAAGAACAGTCACAAAACAGGCTTTCTTGTAATTTTAATAATACATTGAAAGGATAAACATTTATTTATTTCAAAACCAGTGAGGAAAAACGTAAACAGTTCCACCATTAAAACACAGACGCAACAATATTTTTTTTTATTTTTCCTAGATATGTAATCTGCACTGAGTTTAGTCTAATTGGAAGACAGGAACATGTCCCTTTTCTACAGTCCTACAGGCACTGGTTGAAAACTATGAAGGCCTTTTTGGTTTTCTCATTGTTTCTTGAAGAAAAATAACGTATTTTAGATGACGCATACAAAACTCCCTTATGCAATGTACGTTATGAATATTTTTTTCATTAGAATATCTCTCCCTGTCCTGTTGCCACGGCGTCAATTTTCCATGATCCACACTTCAACATTCCAGTTATGAACAACTCACGAATCCCTCTTCAATTCTCCCAACAAGTTCCTCAGGAATGTAATATGATCGTAAGAGGAATGATAGGAGGGGACACGGTTTTGATGGGGGGAGCCAGAAATAACAGTGGAAAGCCCGGTTAACTATTCAGACCGACAGACCGCAAGCGACACAATACCGGTCTCGAATCCCATAGGAGAGGGAGGAAAGAAAGTTGTTTCCTCATATGAGAATGACACAAAAACACGCACACACTCACAAACACAAACACGTGTACGTGCACACAGAACAGCACAGAGGAACCCACAGGCTGGAACTCACACAGAAATGCAAGGGCAGAAATAAGCACACACGTATAAACACAAAGAAACATGCAGAAATAAGCACACATGTCCGCCTGCACAGAAGCACTAACAGAGAAGGACACAGGCAGAAATAGGCGCATGCACACACATACACAAACACAAACAATGGCAGACAAACTGATACAAAATCATGGGGACACATACATATAAATACAAACGCACACACCAATACACACACGGGAAGAAGGCCAGCCATACATCGAAAAGTACAAGCACATAAGCATAAACACTCACAGGGAGAAAAAAACAAACACAAATGCAAACTAGCACGCACACAGTCAAGCACCATTTGCGTCAAACACACATGCAATGAAACACAAACACTCACAGGCACACACTCGCTCTCTCACACATATTCAATAAAACACACAGACGCACAACCAAACACAATCTCACCCACACTCACGAACATACATGCAAAAAAAAAGCAGGTATTTGGGTTACACATACACACAGAATCATATGCTTACTCACATACAAACACAGACACTCATACAGGTGCTAATTCGTTTAAACGCACACTCACATGCTCACGCAAAGAGACACACAAATAAACACACTGAAATACACACGCACGCACACTTTTTCTCTGTCTCTCTCAGACACACACACACAAGCATTGGGACGCACACTCACGTTTAAGCGCAGACTCAAAACACCCACAGAAACACGCAGAAAGATATAAAGTCAATGACAGATACTTACGCAAACACTCAGAGGAGGATTTGGCATGTGATATCTGCTGGACTAGTAATCCAGAGACCCAGGGTCATGTTCCGTGGTACCTGGACTCGAATCTCGCCACGGGATATGGTAGAATTTGAATTCAATTATAATCGGTAATTAAGTGTCTAATGGGAACCATGAATACTTGTCGTTTGCTATAAAAAACGACATGATTCAATATTGTCCTTTGGAGAAGGAAAATTGACTGGTCTGCATGTGATTCCAAGCCCAAAGCCCCATGTGGTTTACACCTATATGTCCCCTAAACTAGGGATATGGAATAACTGGCCAGTGACAATGACACCCACATCCCATGAACGAATAAATAAAAGCACATTCAGGCACAGAGGTTCAGTAAGAAAAAATGTACGCTCACACTCACAAACACATATCAACAGTCACTCACACACGGAAGCACACAGTTACACACATTGGCTCATAAGTGGAAAAAGATCGGATGCAAAACACATGGAAACGCACGAGAACAAACTCTTGAATCTACTCACAAACACAGTTAAACATATGTCCCAAGGGATGTTTCTTACGGAGATAAGCACACACAGGGACATCCTGATTCCTGAAGGAATCAGGTTCCCTCTGGCCACCACAGAAGTTGCTTCTTGTGTGAACATAGCGGAGAACATCTGGTACGCTGGGGACCATCAGAGGATCTGGATACAGTGCCAAAAGCACAAGCACTCCAGTGACCTTCTGTGCTCCACCAAATTGAGGGAGATATCCCTATAGGTCATGCAGCCTGGCATCACCGCATATGGCATGCCAGGCCTTTAGTGGGCACCGGGAACACGAGGCACATCAAAGGTACAGGAGCGTGAGCCCTTGGACAATGTGAAGCACCAGTGCCAATGATAAAGGTTGACATTGAGGTGTACGCCGTGTCGATTTCTTGGAGGAATAACCATTCACCGTGATCCGATGAGGCACCATATCAACCTTACCCTCTAGGCAATGCATGGGAAGTTCCGCACAACTCCCGAGGGCTACAGAGGGTCGTGTTTCCATAAATCCCCGAGTCATTCGATCTGAGGAGGATATGGCAATGCAAATTAGCTGAAGACCGTTCAAGAAACCTTTGATTTACAGCAAGTCTCTACTAGGTTTAAAAGCCCCTGGTGCTTATTCCAGTGGTGAAGTGGGCTGTCGGTGGTCCAGTGTTGGAGGAGGGCTGTGTTCTGGGCTTGGCAGCGACGGTGAGAATAATAATGTGCAGCTCCAATGTATGAGAGAGTTCATCCAGGGAGAGAGTGAATGGAAGCAACTGAGTACCAGGTTGGTTTGGAAGGAGGTCTCCAGGAAATAAAAAATGTTCTGTATCACCTAATCTGATGACAGCATTTTGTTTCCCTCACAGATACCGGAGGTGCTGACCCTGTCGCCGTGGAGGAGTCAGGGCTGGGACACCAGCAGGCGGTAGGCGTGGCCGAAAAGTCACCATCACACTCATCTGGCACCAGCCCAGAGACTCAAACTACAGTGTGAGAAATTGTGGACATAGTGTGGGGTTCAGTGCACAGGCGAAGGGATCAGCGACAGAGGTTTATGTGTTCACCATTCGTCTTCACCATTCAAAAAGATCATCCACCCCTCCACACCTTCCCTTCCCCCCAACCTCTCCAACGCCCGGGAAGGAATGAAGAGTGTCATCCTTACCTGGCCTGACCTGCATGAGACTATGTGATTATCAATTTTTCCTGACAGGCTACGTTCAATATCCAGCACACCTTCCTCATGAGTGACATGCCATTAGATACATGATGGATACAATGCCGTGTCCTTGGTGTAATGAGCTCCCACCTCTTCTTTCCAACTTTTGCTTCACACAGTTCCAGGGCAACCTTCATGTGAAGTGATGCTGGATCAAACGGTATCTGGACACAATAGCCTCCTGCATGTTTTCCTGTGCCCATCAACGCCCACATGCCCTGACATCTAGTTAAGTTGTCCCTCCCTATCTGCTACACCTGCAGCAGGAGTTACCAAGGATGGGTTTAGCGCGTTTGCTGTTCCAGGCAAGTAGACTTCCTCATTCCTCCTACCCAACATAGATATGTTTAAGCAGTGAGACAACACCAAAAAAAGGTTCATCAAGAAGTGGTCTAAAGGTCATTTGTTCGAGGACGTGTAGGGAAGGAAGAGGGTGGATATTCTCCCATGGCACCCAGAGCAGACTGTCAAAGACGTTTCTCAGATTCCCTCATTCCAGGATTTCCAAACCAGCACCAAAACTTCGTTTGGCTTGTTGGGACAAAGACCCTCCCTGTCACTCACTTGCTGCATATACAGAGATAATGCTCTCCGCACGTTGTCCTCGAAATAGCAGTGGCAGCAAAGTGTCTGTTCTTTACCAACGTATTGAATGTCCCCTTACAAAGAAGTTCTGGAGAGAGTTACAGTGGTTATTATCGAGGCGTATCCCGAGCAGCTACGTGGCATAGGACGCAGTGCTCTTTGGCCTGGCCCCAGGGACAAACAGCGAAATAAATATCAACAGCTGCTGGACTACCATCTACTAAGTGAATGACGCTCTTTGCGAAGCAGACAACTCTATGTTTTCCGGTGCAGAGCGTTGTCAATGACCGAGTTTTGCAGGCTGGGACTTTGCAAGGTCCAGATTCACGTGCTACCTCGAGTGAACACTTGATAAGTTTTAACGTGCCTGGTATGTGATTCAAACTAACTACTTTGATTAATTTACCTGTTTCCCTGGCACCTGTATAATACTCTATTGTTAAAGAGAGATAAAGTTTGGCACCTTTTTCATTACAATGTTAAACGTTTTGTGTTGGTTAATAAATGTTGCAGTCTGCTGAGCTGCCCACTGCTGTTTATGAGTTCATCACAAATTAATTCTAGGCCATTTGTTCAATAAAAGATTGCTGTTACTTTTCTAAGTTGACATTTTGGTGAATTATTTTTAAACTGGCTAAAGAAATGACTGACAAGCGTGAGCAGCCCCGCCCACCCCAACCCGCCTCACAGGATAACCTTCATCTCCGAGTATCCAACCATGCAGCATTGGGATCCGTGTGTACTTACGAGACAGTCCAGATTCATGAAGAATAAATCAGTAGGGAAAACTGACAGGCTAACAGCACAAACATGAAATAACCGCTTGTGACGGTCACAAAGGAATTGCACATTCAAAGGTTCGGAGTCATTTATGTTCATGTATCAGTCTACATTCCATGTGGGTGCCCTTATCACAAAGTGAGTGCAGTATACCACTCTTTTTACCTGTCGAAAGCCAGCGATGGAGGCAAACCATGTCACCCCCTGTGCCTGGGATTCTGTGCCAGATTCGTAAGAGATGAATCGGGCCACACTTGAAAAAAAGTCATCGATCAGATTATGATCACCCTCTCAAAACTCACTGCGAGGTGTCACACACGTCAGGCATTAGCCTTGACCATGGCCAGTTGCGATAACTTTAAGAGCCTCAGTGATCATCAATGTCACTGTCAGAGCTTATCTCTGGTCTAAGCTTTTCTGCAGGTTTTTGTGGAGAAGGACACACAGCCCAGGCACGACCTCCCTGGAAGGTCGCAGCCTCCTCCTCAATTGTCTCGAACTGAATCCGATGTATTTGAGTCTGCTTCTGTCCACAGTTTGCTCTGGAAACTGCCTGAATCTCACACACCTCCTAACTGTAGTCATTCGGCGTTGAGCTTCACCCCACCAACGGGCCCGGCTACCAGGTACACGACGTTCTTAATGCTGCTGCTGCTGCCACTGAGGTCTCTGACTGGGATGTGACCGAGTGCCACACCGAAGATGAAAGGGTAAATTGTAAATGATTAATTGAATGTTGGATGTTTCAAGGCAGCAGTAAAGCCCTTTTGCTGGCAGATATGTTGCAAGATGTGGCCGCTGCTGATTATTCGGACTCCAAACACAGTCCCTGTCAGAAAACTAGTGCTCTTGCAGAAAGCTCTGAATGTTTTGTGGACTATATTATCTATTGCAAGAACAACATTTTCAGCAAAGAGTAAAAGGAAACTTGTTGTGGTGACTTCAGGCACTTTTCATATTTCCAAGAGGACACAAAATTCTGGCTTTAGCAACAAACACAAAACTTTTGAATGTGACAGGACACAGCCATCTGCATTCTCTCCCAAAGAAATTCACGAGACTTCCACCAGCCATGCTGCAGTCCCTGGGAAGGAAATGTTTAGGAACACAAGGTACATCAAGGGAACACACAAGACATGTAATATGCAAACACACACACAAGTGTATGCCTTGTTGGGTTAAGATGATAATTAAATTATTTTTATTGTTGGTTTTTATTACAGGATTTCGGACAAGAGGATGGCCTGATGGGGCGGCTCGGGTGCATGTAACATTGGAGAATGAGTGACCTATTTTGGGAAGGAGAGATTGTCCAATTGGAACCACAGTATTATCAGACACACTCCAACAGCCAATCTGGGTCGAAGGAATCTGAGAAGTATTCGCTCTGCCTCCACCTCCTTCTGTGGTATCAGCGGGATTTCTGGGAACAAAGCGTGAGTCCTCATGATGGTGCTGATATGAAGTGTGCAGCAGGACATCATGATTTCGAACACCATCTCCAGCATGTATTGGTGGGATCACGCTGATCGGTTCAGGAATCAAGAGAGTCGCTTCATCACACTGAACATCTGCTCGCTGATGTTCCTGGGTGATATATTCCTCTCGCTATACATTTGTTACTTTCGTGTGTTCGTTTGGCGGTGGGGAGTGGTTATCAAATGTGTGTAGTAAGCCTTGTACACATGGGTAGACGTCACCTCCGAGAAGCCACCCTAATGTTCTTCGTTGAGGTCTAGAGATGGTTGAAATGGCTGACTTCTTCAAAATGAAAGTATCGTGGCTGCTGTCAGGACACTGGACATTTATTAAAATGATGCACTGTGAATGATCACACAGCAATTGTACATTATGCCAGTTCACGACCACCTTATGAAGGGCAACTAGCCAGTGACGCCACCGCCCAGGAAAGAATATATTTTGAACAAACACATGTCTCGATTGAGAGTTCTTTCAGTTTCCGTAGCATTCCTGTTTAACAAGGGGACCCCACACAGCCACGTAGTCCACCGTGATTCACACAATCCTTAGGAAGCCATGGAACCTCTCTTCCTGCTTTTCCCTGCTGAGGGAGAAAACGATGTTTCCTCACCAGGCAATGAAGGTATCCGTTGCCTTGGGATGCCTCGATGGCCAGCATAATTGGAATTGATGGAGATTTCAGCTCCTCCTCTCTGCAAATTTCTGAAACCATGGAAGTTCTGTGAAACTTTGAACTTAACGTTCACTGGCAGCGCAGCCTTCACCCTGTTGTGAAGTTCCAGGTCGTTTTACGGAAGGTGTCTCAGCTCTGGTTGGTAAAGTGCTTTTGGGGATCCTTGGGTGAAGTTGGTAGGCAGAGCCCTCTCCTCCGCTTTTACAGATCTTTCTCACTTTGCATCCTCAGCTCCAGCTGCTTGCCATGGTTCAGACCCAGATGCACTATAACTACAGTCGCCTAACGTCACCCAGAGTTCGGTCACCAAATCCTGTCCTCTCTGAACATACGCAGCAGCTCACAAAACAACCTCCTGACAACCATCCAAAGCACCACCACAAACTTTCCAGCTAATGCTTTTAATCAACAAGGCAAAACGACTAACTTCGAAGTTGATGAACAAGGACAGATGAATACATGTAATAGGCTGAGGACAGCAGAGCTTTGGATGAACTGAGGCTTATGAAGCTTTGTAAGATCAATTGTCCGGACTGGATAATATTTGAATAGCCGAGTCTGGATGTAACTAAGGTACCGATGGATCTTTATTCAGCATCTCTGCTGAGAAGGATGTGCTGATTTTTGACATGGCTATGGAGCCAGGATAAACTGGTTTCTGAGCTTGTGCAAAACTGAGAGTATAAATATACAAGTCGTTGCCTGCTGCTTGAGAATACTGACGGAGGCTGCGGAATTTTGGTGAGAGAGCGATTTCATCTAAGAGGGGCAATATTAATTAATTCGGAAAGACACATTCAATTATCACAACAAATATGGCAGGAAAAATGATGTTCTCGACTGCAGCATATGGGAACTCCGAGGTGCAAGTACAATGGACAGAACACTTTTTTCAAGATGGCCATCAGTTCACGCCATCACTTGGTCAGTGATCATGGATAGGAAGTTGACACTATGGGACAGGAAAGCAAGGGGATGGGTAAGGTGGGTGGAGAGGAACCTCACCCATGTAATTGATCAACACCTTCGAGGTTCTCGCAGCTTGTATGGACAAGAGTGAAGGTTGCAGTTCGGAAGAGCAGGCTGACCTTGGCGCCACAGTACAGGAAGTCTTCCAAGTGTGTGTGTGTTTCTGGGGGGCGGTGGGGGGTGTGGAGGGAGAAAGGATGAATGTACTGCCAGTAGGGGACAGTATATTAAGAAGGATGTAAACTGTTCTTAGCAACTGAGATTGATAGTCGAGCAGTTGTCTTGCCTGTCCTGTGCAAGGGATCTAGATGGTTGCTCAGGGCTGCAGAGAAAGGTGTGACGGTCCATGTTGGCGCCAATGGCATAAGCTAGAAGTTCTGCATTGGGAGGACGAGGAGCCATACTCCAAATTTTAATAAAACGCAGAACGTCAAATGTAAGAGTCTTCTGATTATTGCCTGAGCTTTGTGTAAACATGCATAGTGTAAATACGATTAGGGAGATTAATGCATGGTTCACAACCAGTACGTAAAAAATTATTTCCAGTTCGCGGGGCAATAGAAACAGTGTTGGGGAATGTGGGGGCTGTAGCATTTGGACATTCTTCACATAAAATGTTCTGAGCCCAATATTACGGCTAGTCGTAGAACTTTGGAAGCAGAGTGCTTTAAAATACATAAAGGTAAGAACTGGTGATGTAGGAGAAGATTCTCAAAATTAGAGGCAATTGACAAGGAAATAGGTTTGGGGAGGTTCTAGCAAAGTAGGATTGTCACAGTCTAATAGTGTGGAAAGGCTGGGAAAGAGTCTGATGGCACGGGTACAAATCCCACTATGGCAGATGTCGAAATTTTTTATACACTTAATTAAAAAAGCTGGAGTTAAATAACTAACAATAACCATTGTTCAAAAACAGATCAGGTTCACTGATGTCCTTTAGGGAAGTAAGCCTGCCGTCCTTACCTAGTCTGGCCTACATATGACTCCAGACCCACAACATTGTGGTTAACTCTTAAATGCCCTATGAACAAGGGGAATAAATGTTGACCCTAATGTATAATAATGATGAAGAATGTAATAGAGATGATGTTATTTACAGTATAGCAGCAAGAGACACTTATTGCAGACATTAGATAAGGGCAGGATTTCACAAAAAATAGTTAAAAAGCTGAATTGAGAGCTGTGTGTTTGAATCCACAAAAAAATTGATAAATTTCCAGCTGAAACATAAATATCTATATCTAACCTTATTGCCATTGCAGGGGTGGTAATTAAATAATGGAGTGAAAAGTAAGGGGGGATAGGCGAAGTGTTGCAGCCAGATCCGCAATGAACTTAACGATTGTCTTGAAGGCCCGGGTGACAGACTGTTTCATAATTTAAATGTTTTTATATATGAATGTATCTATATCTTAGAGTGCTGAAGGAGGTGGCTATATCGATAGAAGATGCAACGTTCTTCATCATTGAATTTGCATTAGAGTTTGAAATACTGCTGCAGATTGGAAGGTTGCAAATGTAACCCAACTATTTAAGAAAGGTCATGAGAAAACAACAAAATAAACCCCTGCGGGCATAACATAAGTAGCAGGGAAAATGCGCGATTCTATTATAAAGGATATGATAACAGGGCACTTAGGAAAATGTATGACTGAGCAGAATCAACATGGAATTATGAAAGGAAAATCATGTCTGTCATAGCTGTTGGAGATTTTTGACAATATAAAAAGCGAAATAGGTATATTGGCGACTGATGAGTGTTTTGTACTGAAATGTTTAGGAAGCTTTTGATACAGTCACGCACAAGAGTTTAGTAAACAAGTGTCGAACACACTGTTGTGGATACTATACTGGCTTGAATTGAGAACTGGTTAATGGGCAGAAAACAGAGGCATGAGTAAATTGCTGAATTGCAGGTTGGCAGGCAATGACTAGCGTGTGCCACAGAGACCAGAGATTTGACCGCAGCTATTCACAGTGTATTTCGATAACATTTGCAAATTTTGCTGATGACAGAAAACATGGTGGAAGTATGAGATATGAGGAGGGGGCAAAGGTGCGTTCAGTGGATTTAGAGGGTAAACGCGAGTAGGCAAAGAAATATGGCAGATGGAATATACATAATAGAAATGTGAGACTGTCTACTTTGGTACGAAAACAACAGAAATATAGGCTATCTGTTATTTATCGAAATGCTAAATTTCAAAGGTACTTCGGTTGAATCATGCAGTTACCACAAGCAATGAAGCTGGTTCATGGCATGCTGGCATTCATTTCAAGATTAACATAATGTAGAAGTAAAGATGTCTTACTGCAATTATATAGGACCTTAGTGAGGGGGTGCGTGCTCGCCTTCGTGATACAACACCTGGAATACGGTGTGCAGTTATGCTCTCTCGACCAAAGGAGAGCTATATTTGCCATAGAGAAAATGCAACGACGTTTCATCAAATTAATTCCTGGAATGGAGGTTCTGTCCTATGAGGAAAGATAAAACAGTCTGGGAGCTTATTCTCTGGCTCTACAGGGTAGATTTAGGAAGGATCTTTCTCATGCCGGGGTGTACTAGAATCAGGTGCACAGTCTCAGAAAAAATGGAAAGCCATTTAGGAATGTTTTTTTAAAATTATTTAAATTGTGGTGAATCTTTCGAATTCTCTGCCGCACAGGGCTGTGGAGGTTCCGTTGTTGAACATCTTTAAGACTGGGATCGATATATTTCAACATATTAAAAGAAAACATTAAGGGATACGGGGATAGTGCGGCAAAATTATGTTGAAGTAGAAGTTGAGCCATCATCTTATTGAACGGTGGACTGGGAATGAAGCTCTCAATGATCTACACCTACTTGTGTTCCTTAATTTCATATATCATGGTCGTCCACAGAATTTGGGATGGAGAGAATATAGTCCGATAAATGAGCTCATGGTCAAATGGAGCATGGAGTCTGAGAACAGCCTCAGATATCAATCAGGGATGGAAATGGAGCTGGTGGATAAAGGCTTGACATACTGACTGGAACAGACGTGAATGGATGCTGCCTCTCCAGATGTTAAATTACATCAACAGAAAAAGAGGTAAAAACGATTTATTTAATAAATAACGAGATAGGGACTCTAACCAGGGATATCAATAATTACCAGGATGGGATAGTAAACTGATGGAATAACAATAAATACGTATTCTATCTGCCATTTTAGAGGTATCCTGTCCAGTGAAAGCATGTAATGTCTATCGGAATATCTCCTGCCCATTGCAGGAACATTCCATTCTATTGTTCTCAGATTCTGATCCATTGTTGAAACATTCCAATCTACTGATCTCAGATTCTGATCCACTGTTGCAACCTTCCAATCATGTTCTCAGGATCTGATGCACTGTTGTAACATTCCAATTTATTGCTCTGAGATCGATTGTTGAAAAATTGCAATCTATTGTACTTAGATTCTGAACTCCGCTCTCCGTCTCTCTGGAGCCACTGTTCACTTTTAGTGCCGGAGGAGATGCTCCCACTGACACTATGAAATAACACATTGAACACAGTCCCCTATAAATAGTAGAGGGAAACCCTGTAATAACAAAATATGACTAGTGAGGGCTGATATTAACACAGCCACTGAAAAAAAAAAGCAGTTTCTGTTAACCCGTTTCAATCCAGCACGTTTTACATCTAACTAAATTAGGACATTTACCCGCACTCTATTGGATATGTCAGGGTTCCTGAGAGAAGGAATGGTGCAAATCGGGAAGGAACTTAACACATAATATTCCAATCCTCTTTGGATGTTGAAGTGGCGTTAGAGGAATGGAGTTTTATAAGTATTCCACGATGCTTATAAAGGGATAGAGGGATAAACATTAAAACTGCTGAGCATTTAGCGTAATGTTGGAGAAACATTGTTCAAAATTTTGATTGTATATTCTAGAAAGAAATTAATAATCAAGGATGACACTAAACTTTCTTTGTGAGAAAAGGATGTTTCGAAATGACCAGAATCACAGAGAATTTCGTGGAAAATCATATATGATTAACTGAATGTTGTTCTTTTTGCCTTAGGAGCTCGAGGGTTGATGAGGAAGTGACCTTGATGTTATGTGCATGAAAACAGGGTGATCAAGCGGCTTTAAATGAATAAAAGCAAGAACCTGAGGATGCTGGAAATCAGAAACAAAACCAACAATCCCTGGAAAAAACTCAGCAGGTCTGACAGCATCTGCGGAGAGGAGCACTGTTAACATTTCGAGTCCGTGCGAATCTTCATTTGAACGAAGGAAAAATAGGAATGAGGTGAAATCTAACTTGGTTCAAGGGGTGGGATGGGGGGCTGCGAAAGTTAGAGCTGTATAGAAGGCCAGTGATAGGTGGGGATTGCCAAAAAAATGTCATTGGCAAAAGGACAAAGAGGTGTTACGGTGTCGATGTTGGCTAAGAAAAGTGCAGATGGTGACATTAAGGGTAGAAAGCAGGACGGGATCGCCGTACTGGGGGTGGGGAGGGGTGATGGAATCGAAATTCTCTAAATGGTAGAGATAAAACAAGGGATGTAAATACATTTAAAAATAATGGAAGTATATATATATAAATTATTGGAAAAGGGGGGTGATCGGAAATGGGGTGGGAATGGAGGGCAGAGTTCATGATCTAAAGTTATTGAACTCAATATTCAGCATGGAAGGCTTTAAAAGGCCCAGTGGGAAGTTGGGGATTTAAATGGATTTATTACAGAAACCGAACTCCATGGGTTAAAAGCGGAGTGAAAGTCCGGATATGACATTGACTAAGAGACGGTACATGGAAATTGTGAAGGATTGTTATTCTGACAAAGTTATTTTCACCAGAGATCCTTAATAGGGACACTGCCCTTTATGATACATAGAAATGTATTTTTTTATTTCTATTTTAAGAAGATCATTTGAAGATGACAGGAGTTTGTAAACATAAACACTGAAGGGGACAGTGATAACCTTCAGGAGCATGTACACAGAGTGGTGTAATAGAGGGACACGAAGTAAGATAAATTTAATTCAGGGACGAGTGAAGGACAGATTGGGGAGCAGGAATTATCAGACATAATATAAACTACGTGGAGCAATTTTGAAAAGCGTGGAAATTCCCCTGCCCGCAGTCGTCGGGCGTGGTCGTTGGCATGAAGGGCTAAAACGACGAGAGAAAACATAGTTTCATAACCTAAGGCAATCAGTTTGCAATCGCCACTCGGCCTGCCAATGATGGGCTGCATTTCCGCCGGACGTCCGTAAGCTCACTGCAATACATCTGCAAATCATTAGAATCCCAGCCCGCTGGAAGCATCCCCACACCTTTTACTTTCTTCTGTGCATCAAAACAGCTGAATACATAAGGCGTGCACATGGCCGACTGTGCTTGTGGGGGGACCTGGAGGTGAGTAGTACCGTCATACCATAAAATGAAAGGAACAGGATTAGGCCATTGGACATATTGACTAAGCTCCCCTATTCAATGAAATAATGGCTGACCTGATAATCCTCAACTCCATTATCCTTCCTCTTCCCTGTAATCCTTTATTCCATGTGATTTTTTTTTTAAACTGTCTGCATTAGACTTGAGTGCCCTTAACGAGCCAGCATCAACAGCCCCCTGCATAAAAAAAGAAAATCCACAGATTGGCTATCCACTGAGCGACAAATTTGCCATCTCTTGAATGGGGGCACCTTTACCCTGAGCTTATGCCCTTTTGCTGCAGGCCTTCCCTCATAGTGATGCAACCTCTTTGCCTCTAAACTGTCAAGAACCCTAAGCACCTTATATGTTTCAGTCATGCAGCCTCCGAATCATCTAAACTCCAATCAAAATAGGCCCAACATGCTCAATATCCCCGGATGAAAAAAAAAATCCATCGATACCCAGGTTCAACTTAATGAACATCCTTTGCGTTGTCTACAATTGAAAAATATCTTTCCTTAGATAAGTGGACAAAACTGTTTTCAGAATTAAAGGTGTGGTATAACCAGTACCTGTTTTTATAATACGTTCTCTTTGCAAGGAACACCAACATTCCATATGCCTTAACTATTACCTTCCGAAATTGTGTGGAAAATTTGCGTGATCTATGCACAAGGACGCCTATTTCGCTCTTTGCTGTACATTTCAGTAATATTTCTCCATTTAAATAATATTCGGCTCCACTATTCTGCCTGCCAATGCGCAAAGCCTCTTATTTTCCCGCACTCTATTCCATCTGCCACGTTTTTGCTCAATCACTTAACCAATCTATATCCCTCTGCAGATTATCTGTGCCAGCATAATGTCAGAGTAAATGGGCGCTCATTTAAAACATAAATGTGGAGTGAATTAATGTGAATTTATTCTCTTGGAGCATAGCCAATCTGCAAAATTCTTTACCACAGAGGGAATGCATATGCTGGGCCATAAACTATAAGCAAGGCTGAGACAGAAACACTTTTATTCAGTAAGGGAATTAACGCTTTTGGGGTAAGTGCCGGAAAGTGGGATTGTGCTTTATCAGATCAGCCATGATCACAATAAATGGTAAAGCAGACTCAATGGGTGAATGACCTATTCTGTTTGTTACATTATTTCATTGGATGTCCCTGTGTCTTATGGTTTATGGCCTTATGCTCACCACGTGTCTTCGTATCGATTTATTGTCTCAGCTGCAGACGTGGCAATAATACATTCACTAAGTCATTAATATATGTTATAAATAATTCAGGACCCAGCACTGATCCTGCTGCGCGCAATGAGCTGCAGTTTGCGACAATGAAAATTCCCTCCTTATCGCAACTCCCTGTCTTTATTAGATTGATAATCCTCTATCCATGCTAATATACTACCCACAATGCCGTGAGTTGTTATCTTATTATGTAGCTTTATGTGCACTAACTAAACGAATGACTATTGTAAAATCACATTTATTACTTATATTGCTTCCCCTTTATCTATCTTGCTTCTTACATCCTCAAACAATTCTACTCAATTTATCAGATTTTATTTCCCTTTATAGAATCCATGCTGGCTCTGCTTGATTAGATTATGCATTTTGCACCGTAACATTGCAGAAGGCATGGAACTCGCCTGCTTGAATTCAAAATTGAGGTGTGCAGAGACGCAAAGTTCACAAGGCGTCCTTGCAGATGAGCAGAGCCGTGCAGGGGGAGAGCTATCCTGTGGATGGGGAAAGTTGACGGGGGCAGGGCTGCCCTGTGGTTTGCACGATTTGGCCGGAGTGAAAGCCTGCACTGCAGTTGATGGCATTGCAAAAGCACGGGTGATGTTTGGGGAGGGTGTGGAGCTTTGGCTAGGTACGCGGCCACGCAATGGAGAAACATTCTACAAAGTAATCATTTGCTCCGCAGCTCAGGCAGATCAGATGAAGCCACATTAACATGCTTGGAGACGGTCCTTTAGCTCATCTTCCCAATCAAGAAGTGCAGAGGTCTGAAAGTGACAAAAAGTGCTCCAAAGCTATCAACTCATCGGGCGCATACTGCACAAAACCGAATACAAAACCGTTGCAGAGCAGTTCAACTACTGGTCACGCTGTACAATCTATTGCTGAAAATGTCCATGGAGACTCACCGACAGAATCATTCACAGGCCATTGCAATGTCATGATCCCGGTTTGGATCATTCTCCCCTTTGGTTCATTCTAACAGTGAAGTTTACAGTGCGGGTTATGAGAATGCCTGCCCCTGAGCTGATAGCTCAGCATGCTGTCCAGTGGGCTGAGCTGCCACTAATCGGCCGCAGGGAGTGCGGTGGTAGTCGACGGGGTTTCTAGAAAACAAGCAGTGCACTAATTATTGACCAGTCACTTGTTGGCCAGCACGCTCTTAAGGGGCCTCTGAATTAACGAGTATATATTTTTGAACATCAAAACTAACACACATTTCTCCCTCTTTCGTGCAGCAGGAGGAATGCATCAGGAGCATGTAAGGGATTTGATTTAGCACAACGTCTCGTTGCATAGAGCAAAGATGATGGATAATGGAGCAACAAAGTTTCCTGTCTTGCAAAGTGAGTAGCAGCAAACACAGGAAGCAAGGGCCACTGGGCCTCCTGCCAGGCTGCGGAAGAAACACTGATCAAACACTGGGTGGCGCCAAGCTAGGTCTACTTTCGTGCAGATTACCAAAAAACTCTTTTGCTGAAAATGAAATTTGCCCACGGATTTTGCAGGTCTCATCTGCCACCTGCTGCAGGATTTGACATCATGGGGACATCGACGCTGTCCACTTCCCATGGCCGGGGAAGTGACTTCCGTGCTCTATTATTACATCTATGGCTCCTTTCAGGGCTTCACAGGTGACCTCGGGGTGATATCGCTAGCCAAGAGGTCACGGATTCCATTGTCCTTTGTGCACCCCAAATTATGCATCTCACCCGCGACCAGGAGGTCCATCATGAAAGAGCACTGGTATTTTACTCAAATATCAGTTTTCCCACAGCTGCAGGGTGTAATGTACTGCACTCACGTAATGCTCAGGTCCACACAGCAACACGGGGTAAACTATGTCAACAGCAAGGGTTTATCCTCAAAGAATGGTCAACTAGTGCCTGACCACATGGTTACTGGGAGTTTCCACGAACTCCATATTTTTAGTCATTAAGTGATCCCTAACGCCTTCTTGTTTCAACCGAGTTTGCAGAATGGCTTCTCTAGGACAAGGATTACCCCCAGAGGGTGTGCCTGATGACACTAACGCGGCGAACCCATATTACCACTTGGCAAAGCTATAATGAGCTCACGGAGCAAGAAGGAACTTGCTGGATCATAATCGTGATGGGATGTTGAAGATGTGCTTCTGTTGTCTGGGCCTGGCTGGTGGATCCTTGAAAGGGAATTCGCAGATGGTATCACGCATTGTCTTTGCCTCCTGCGCCCATTACAATCTGGCAATGCAACGGACAGAGTATGTGGATAAGGAGGAGATGGAGGAGATAAAGTTTCCCTCTGATGAGAAGGAGAACAGCGGTGATGTGGGTGAAGGAACCCTGGAATGCAATGATTATGGCAACGAGGACAACCACACTCTCCTGATGAGGAAAGCGCTCTCAGGACTCTGTCATAGTTGCCAGAATTGTGAGGGGTGATGGTGACATGCTTTCAGGATTCTTACATTGCACCTGCCAACGGTTGACTCCGGCCTGGCCTGGCTGATGGCAGCACCCATCGCCTCTGCGATAAGATTCCTATCATGGAAGCACAGCGGATGCCCTAATAATCGTTCGATTCCAGAAGAATAATGACAACTTGCAGAAAGGAACTTCGGAAAACCTCAAATTCCCTCTCTGACTGCCTGACTCCTGTCTGGTCGAGAGAAGCTTCCTTGCGCGCAGTGTTCACGTTCTTTCCATTGCGATGCAGCCAGCAGACGCTAAATGTATCTGTTTCTTTGAAAGCCTCCAGCACCAGATGCCTACAGGAGCACAGCAGCACCAGTGACAGGTGCTGAACGGATCGGGGTAAGACCCACGTTAATGTGCTGAGAGTACAGGGAGAGATTGAGGGAACTCTATGTCAGTTGCTCACTGCATCCTGACAACAATGCCAAGCACCATCGAGATACAGGGATCAATGAGCTGTCCAGGATATTTGATGCTGGACCATCACTTTGCCCTGAAGGCTGCACAGAGCAGATGAAGAAGCCCTGGAATGAGACGCCAGTCTTTGCCTTTAGCAGGAACCAATATTTTACACCTTCGTGCATAAAACACTGCTCCACAGAACAAGATGCCATCGGCAAAGCGACATTATAGAATGCTTATTTAAAATAGTGATTGTGTAAATGGACAACAAATGTTCCCACGATGTTCAACTAAATCTTCTTAAAATTCCTAACCCTGCTGCTACACATTCGTGCTACCCAGATATCCACAGTACAATGGAGGCAGCCTGCTGACTGCTCCAGCTGACTATAGTGACATTAGTGGGCGTCCTCTGCAGTTCGGTGACCTGGTGGGCAGAGGGCTGCTTCCGTCGTTCTGGTGTGTGGAAGTGTCACGCGATACGGCCTGTGGATCTGGAAATGCTGGCGACACGAGTTGAGGGTATTCAGATGGGTTAGACACTCCCGGAACAACCTGAATGGGTTTACCCTGGTGTAAAACTGCTGATCCTCCACTTTATGGGCGCCCGAGGGCCCCTGGCTGATTCTTTGAGCATTCTAGCGAAGTTGGATTGATGTTCAACTGTTCTGCAGCACTCTCGATTACACTCCACCAGAAACCAACTATGGCATCGTGAATGGAGATCAGCCCGCACATTAGTGCATGTACCGTGCATTTGGAAAACTGCCTCCTTGGTGGGCGCCATCCTACCATTGTTGACCTCAGTGCGGTGGCATGCCTGAGCTATCACCACAGCCTGAAGGCGGGGCTCTCCTCCAACACATCTTGCTATCTGAGGAGTACAGTGTACATTGCTTCCAAATGTTTCTGGACTTGCCGATGCAGCTGCATCAGCTGAGGTAGTTCAGATTCCTGAGGATCGTCAACTTATTTGGACTCAGCAGATCTCCGGCCTCCAGGTGTCCTTGTGAGAGACCTGGGATCTCCATGCAACCACCGCCCCCCCCCCCCACCCCCCCCCACCAAAGTGCGATGTGCTCAACAGATTGTGATCCCAAGGCTAATGTGGCACTCTGTACCACCAAGGACTGTGTCCCTACTTCAGAGAAGGGTGTCTGTTTAGCACTGTTAAGGGTCTTCAATGAATTTGCCTTTCGGATCTTTTCCAGGAAATTGGTCCAGACTTGGTTGGAGGCTTTGTGTAATGGGCTCCTTGGCTGTTTCGCAGGTATGCCTGAAGAAGCATGGTGAGATAATGACTGCATGACAATCGTCTGTGCAACAGGGTACTTCACTCGAAACATGGGTGTCAGATGGATTTTGCAATGCTGGACCCTCAATTGGTAGAGCAGAACCGACCTCACCGTCACCACAGGAATGTACAAGATCATCACTGGCCAGCTGGATGGCTCTGTTTTCAAAATCCATGAGGGCCCTGATTTCAGCAATTCTCCACCGGGAAGCAAATTCGCCCTTGTGTTGAGTGCCTGTTTGTCCACAATTAATTGTGATGGAGAGAGTTAAAGCTGGGAAACTGTCAGACCAGATGATAAGTATGCCTGGCAAGTGTGTGTGGTGGGTGGTCACATAGAAGCGTAAAGGGTAATGAAGAGTTGTGTGTTATGTTGAATAGTGCTCTACCCTCTTCTGGCAGTGACAGAGTTCCCTGTAGATGTGTGATTTGTTTGCAAGTGCGGAAGTTGATAGTGATGAGAAGAGTGACTGCCGCTGGCGGAACGGAGGAGTTAATTCTTCCTTTTTTGCCACTGGTGGTTTGCCCTCCTTTGTTGGGCGTTGGCGCTGAGCACCACTGACATCGTCTCTCAAATCGGATTGATGATGTTGCTCCGCATTCTTCAGCAAAAGCGGGGATAAAGGGAATAACAGCGGGCTTCAACTCTGCCGAATATTCACTCCAGTGATGTGCCATGAAACTAAGGGGGTGCAGTCTTCTTGCCTTTTGGGGCCATGTGTATTGTCCAACATTCCTGTGCTGGGAGCACTGAGAGGTTTGCACACGGCTGCACTATAAATATGTGGCCCAGCGTGAGGAAACAGTGAGATGACAGCGTGGTGGGAGAATGAGATCTCTCCCCCACCAAAACGTAGAGAGGGAATTTGCTTGATTTGCGCCAAGTGTGGTAGCGTGAATGCAAACTGGATTCCCACATTCCAATAAAAACTAGGGTTTATTTACGTCGATTCATTCCACGCCCGTCTCAATATTTTTTTAGGCCGGAGGAACACGCCATTTCCAAGGCAAATGGTCTGACATTCTGCCGCCAGCACTCATTCTTTATTGGCATCACGCCAGCCGCCATCTTCAAAAGGCAGCCGCCAACAAAGTGTTCATCGCCACCAGCTCATCAATACTGCCCGGAAGATACGGTCAGCAAGGTGAAATGGTCGACAGCCCACGGCTTCAATGAAGGGCCCCTCGAGCGAATGCTCGATACTATGGAGGCCAAGCAGGATGATCTGTACCCCAGCTCTGACCACAGATTTGGCATCAATGTTAACAACCCGGCTTGGGAACTGATGGAAGCGGTGGTTAAATAAAATTCCCTGAAGAGGAGGACAGCCATACTGTGCCGCGAAAAGCAGAATGATCTCCATTCCACCAGGGCACATTACTCCTCTCATCAGATCTAACTCACACCGTCACCAACCATCGAACATCCAAACGGCCCGCACTACTACGTAAGGGACATCACCATTCCCTCTTTCACGCACACCACCATTGCCCTAATCCCGTCAATGCGACCACTCAACACTACACTGGACAGGCATAGTTACAATCTAGCACAGCTGGCATCCTGATATACACTCAATATCTCTATTTTTGCAGAATTAACTGGCACCTAAAAGAGGGAAAGGTCGCAGCCGGGTGGAGTGATGCTGGAGATCAAAGTTATGATGGAAATCGAAGGTAGACCGAGACAGCTTGCTGGGGATGGATGGGACTGCTCCTGTTCTGATGGTCGGTTCGTTGCTGCTCTACCAAGCGTGGATCCAGCAGTGCAACATCGATCAGAGAACCATTCCGTTAGGGATGTGTCCTCTTTCACAGGCCACTTTCATGCACAAATTATCTACCCTTGCTCGCGCAGGCACTTCTGCTTAAATCAAGACAGAATGCATGATCCAAGACCTCCAATCAAGCCCTTTAGAGACCTGTGAGAGTAATTTGAAGGCAATGGGCAGATGGTGGTGTGGTGGTATTTTTGCGCAACTAATGACCCAGAAAACTCGGCTGATGCTCTGGCGAACATATTTCGAAACCAGCTACGGCTGTGATTTTAATTATATGCTGACGTATTAAAACTAGCTCCCCACTGACGGATGGCGGGAAATGCCACCATAAATCGGCAAACTCAGCGGACAATTGCGACTTGCGTTCAAACTGCCGTGAAGCACCATTTCTTCGGTGCAGGCCTCATTTTGCACTTGCTGGCTGCGGTCTCCGAATATTCCACTCTCTGTCTCTCTCTCTCTCTCTCTCTCTCTACCCCTCGGTGCCTTTGCTCTTTCGATCTGTATCCTACCCTCTATCTGTCTTTCTATCTCTCTCATTCGGCAGCTCTCTTTCTCTCTGTCTCTTTCTCTCTCTATCTCTCTCTCTCTTTTCCTGTCTGTCTCTCGACTCTCTCTTTCATTCTGTCCCTCCCCCACGCTCCGCCTTCTCACGTGTCTCACTCTCCTGCCCCGATTCACTCCCCCAGCCATTCTCTCCCTCCAGGTTTCTATCTCGATCTCTCTACCTATCCGCCTCTCTTTCTCTGTGTCTGTCTGTCTATCTCTCTCTCTCTCTCCCTGTGTCTCTTTCTCTTCCACCTCTGTTCCTCTGCCTGTCTTTCTGTCTGTTTCTCCCTCTGTTCAATTCCCTTTAAACTTCAATCAGTGTGAGGAATACATGATGGACAGGCCGGCCAATGGAATCTCTCAGTGATCGAGTCCTTCACACCATTGAATGAATTGAAGAATGAGAGTAAATGAATATTTCAGCGCATTCTTCAACTGCTGTCTGAACAGAGTCTGTGTCACACCGTAAACCACAGTGTTATTGCCGCAGCTCAGGAGCTGCAGCATGCAACACAATTCCTGACCAAACCAATCCAAATATACAGAATGAAGCCCCAAATTCAACAGCCGGGTCCATATATAATAAACCACTATCATTGACCTTACCAGGATGAATTTGGCCAATATCAAAAAGAGTATTTCTTTATTTCCTTCGACTGCCCATCTCTGGTTCTCTGGGACTCACCCACTGCTTTGAGCCCAGAGCCTCCTGCGGGCTCTGCTGTTCGCTAAACTCTGCCTAACACTGAGAACATTGAGCATCAGAATCAGGACAATGGGACACAATGGTTTAGAATGTGGTGGAGGAACTCGATTATTACCCAGAACAGAGAAAGCTCAACGCCCTGTGTGACGCCACAAAACCAGGGGTTGATCTGTTGATAATACTGCCCTGTGTAGAAAAAACAGCAGTAAATGTTCTTTAAACAGTTCAGCAAAGTCACTGCTCCAAGATTCAAAGCTTCCTTTTTCTCGCTGCAATATTTAGTTTTCAGATTTGGACAACAAATGGTCACAAATCGATCAAAGGTGAAACTGACGGTGAACCAGGCAGAAGAGTCGGTGGCGGCATAAAGCAGCGTGGCGTGGATATTACACAGGAGAATGAAATACAGTAAAACAAATTGTTCATTAAAAAACAATTGGAATGTGTCTCAATATCCACTCCAGTATAACGACCATTAGATCGGCTACTTCCATGGCCAACAGGTAACATGATACACATCGGTTCAGAACAGAAGTTTTCCCCTTCAGGATCACAATTGTGATTAAGTTCACTGTAAGGAAAATGGATAAAGGAATGGTTTTGTATATACATCTGGGGAAAAAGTTATCTGTTTGATTGTGTAGTCATTGATATTTTCAAAAGTGTGACAGCATCCTGTGATGTTCTGACGTAAATTGACATGAAATAATACAAAGGTGTTCTGTAATACATTGGAATGAGACAGAGATTAAGTACAATCACAAGCGGTAAGGGGGGAGGGCAGGGAGGAGCGAGGAGTGAGTGCGACATAATAGAGGTCCCAAAGATGAATTCGGAGAGATGGGGCAAAGGGAGGAATCAAGGGTGATGGGAGAATTAATGAGCGACAGGTAACTGAGGGTCAGTGGGAATAAACAGATGGTGTGCATTACAGACTGCGGAGATAAGTAGGATAAATGCTCCTTTTTCGCGGTCCTTTAATGACACAAAGTCTCACATAAACACTGTCTCTCTAAAACACACGCACAGAAACACACACACACATTTGACAAGTGAAATTAGGCAACACAAATGAATATTGGCCTGGACAGCGATGCCTGCAGCCCGTAAAAAATACATATTTTTGAAATAACTAACAGACATGCACTAACACAGACACATGCACTTGCAAAGACACATATCGACACAGAGAGTTACACACAGACACGCACACACACACACACATACACAGAGTGAAACACGCAGACGCAAAGTTCACACTCACTCAAGCAGTTTGTTAACAAACTCACATGGACGCAAAAAGTAATGACACGCAGAGAAGCACACACTTAGACTTAGAGCGACTCACACCTACTTATACAGAAATACACACTGACGAATAGACACACAGACAGACACACACACACACAAACGCATATAAGGACACACTCATAATGAGAACAATCGCAGAAACATTATCTCAATCGCCATATCTCAATCTCTCTCTCTCTCACTCATACAAACACACGCATGTACACACAGACATATGCATACAAACAAGCACAGAAAGACACACAAACAAACAAACACACACACACATACACACACAAACACACAAAGGAACACGCAGGCACACTAAGACCCGCACAGTCACTCTCACTCAAACACTGTCTCACTCCTACAAACACCAGCAGAAATATTCATACAGACAAATGCCCACAAACAGGCATATTCACAGGAACACACACGCGTACACATGCAAACACCTATGAGCACACACACACAAGAACACTCTCAAAACACATACAGAGTGGCATACACACACACACGAAGGAATATATCGACACACACACACACACACAGAAACACATAATAACACACACAAAAACACACACACACACACACAAACAGAAATGCACACAATCACATACAGGAACATACACTCACATTGAAACAGAAACACACAATAACATATTCAAACACTCACGCACTCAAGCTGGCATGCCCACACTCTTCTGCACGCAGACACACCGACGCCAGAGAGCACACACAGAGACACACACTCGAGCATTCATGCACATACTATCTGGCACATACTGATGCGTTGACACGCAAGGAACACGCAGACACACATACACATACACACACACACTCACATACAGGTATGCACACACACACTCACACATACGCACACACAGACAGAGGCAAGTGATACAAAATCTTCCGAAGGGTTAATAGTGATGATAAATTAATGTTGGCCTAGCCAGCGAAGCCCACATCTCATCAAAATTAATTTAAAAATAAAACATAAAAACCTCTCACTCACACACTCGCGCACAACCACAAAAAGTGCAAGGAAATAGGAAAGATCAAGTTAGGTATACTTATATTTGTGAGTCTTAGGAATGGGTTTTATATTTAAATATTACATTTTATTGATGTTTCTGCATTCCTGTGTTAGCAAGGCGTTAAGTTGAATTTTAATGTCACATTTGAAAGATTCCCGCATTTCGAGCAGAAGTTTTACGACTTGCAACGAAGCAAAGCAAACAAGAGGAGGCAAACTTGAACTTTTGACTTAGAAGAGGGATCCAGAGAGGCAGCCCCTCACGTCATGAATCCCCCACGACAACTCCCGCCCCACCACCGCACAGGCACAACAGGGCTCCAGAGAAAATGGAAAAAAGGGGCAAACAGCAGCTTTCATGATAAAAGGTGTTGTCCTGGGAATTGGAACCAGGGAAACTCCCAACAACGCATTCAAGTTAACGGGAAGGCAGGAACAGGAAAAATGCCCTCTTTGGAGAAGTTAAGTGAGGGGCAGAGAAAGGCACCAAACTTCAATTTTAAACTTCAAACTTAATTAGATAAAGTCTTGAGAGGGCAGAAGGCCGAGAGGGGCTAGTGAAAATGTGTTACTATTTACTTGGGGCTAATGATCTACTGCTTACGGCTGAGTTGGTGAAATAGATTGCATGGATGATAAGTTCAATGCATGTGTTGACATGGGGAGAGGAAAATCAGAAGGCGATTTCGAAACCCTGGTGGTCAAACCTTTGGAAGGCATCTGACAGAAAGCATCTCTTTGGGAGTGGATTCCAACGAGAGGTCATTGAGATTGTATCTTGGACAAACTTGTGTGATGTACGGATTTTGCTCAAACCGGCTTGTCTTACGGCATTTAAGACATTTGGGGAGAGTTGATGAGTGATCCAAAGCATTTGAGAATAGGAAAATCTGTTAGTTGGTTTCCAGATGTTATGTGCCTGAACGCAGGCTGCCTGTTAGATTACATCGTGTACTTGCTGTTGCAATCGGAGTATAGGTAAGCTTTTGCAACTTGCGTTATCCTAGCCAAGTTGTATGTATCTGTAAAAGGCATAAGCTTGTTTGAAGGAGTAATCTGATATAGGTCATCTTTTCTTGTTTAATAAGTGTTTTTTTTTCATTTTATTTGCACACACATGCACTCAGACACACACACACACACACACACGCTTGCACTCTCTCACACACACACAAATACACACACACACGCACACGCACACACGGAGAGACTCAATCAAACAGTTGTGAACAGATTTGCATGCATGTTTATACACATCAATGCCACACAACCACGGACGTACACACACAGCCACTCATATATAGTTGCACAGAAATAACCACTGACTCACATGCACACACACACACACTCACATATGGACGGAGTGACACGCACATCCACTGTCAGACATACACTGCCTCTCTCTAACAAACGCCAACAGAAACCCACGTGCACTATAGCACACAAAAATACACACATGGCCACAAACAATCTCAAACACAGGAACACATAAACATAATCACATGCAAACTAACGCACATGCACAAACACATACAAACAAACTCAAAAACACACACAAATGCACAAACACACAAACACGGATATACTCCCTCAAACATTTGTTTACACACTTACATTCATGTTTTTACATATCGACACCACAGAAGAACAGGCAAAGGCACACAGACATCCATACATACTTAACCAGAATTACGCACTGACTCACAAGCACACACACACACACACACACACAAACACACGCGCACACACAGGCACACACAGACACTCACATATGGACACAGACATAAACTTCCGCTGTCACACAAACACTGCCTCTCTCTTTCAATCAACAGCGGAAACACAATCGCACAATAACAAACCCGCACACACATGGCCACAAACAAACAGAAGACCAGAAACACACATAATCACATGCACACTTAAGCATACACACACACACGCGCGCAATCACAAATACACACACACAAATGCACAAAAAAACATACGCAAACATTGGTGCTGAAATGCAGATATACTCAAGTACATATATACAAACACACGGACACACTCACATGTACACTCCCCAACTCACAAAACACTCTCTGCCGCATAAACACAGAAAAAAAAGCGCACACATGCACACAAGCAGAAATAAAATTGAAAGTCTATACACAGAAACAGCCCCCCACCCCGCCACGCACACACACACACAGACGCTCACACACAGACAACATTACTCAGAAATGCACAGGCACTTACAGACACACACTGACAAACACATGCACGATCACACAAAAAGTGTCTCTGCCATGAACACAAATAGAAACACACACTCAGCAAAATGTGCATACAAACACAAAGACAAACACGAGATATACATACACATGCCCAAAACATCCAGATACACAGGGACACACATACATAAATTAAAATGCACACAAGCACATACAGGGACATACACACAGTAAACAACACTGACAAATACACCAACTCAGACACGCAATAACATGTTAAGATACTCACACACTCAAGCTCACATTCGCACACTCTCCTGCATGCAAAGACACATCGACCCCACCATGCACACGCACACGTACACGCTCACTCACTCGAACATTCATGGACACACTACCTTGCAGTAACACATGCGTTGACACCAACAGAACACATGCACACACACACACACACACACAGATACATATATGCACACGCGCAAACTCAATCACAGATATGCACACACATTTACAGATGTGCACAGACAGAAACATACAAATTGACAAACACTTCTGATGGTATAATAGTAATGGGAAATAAATGTTGGCCTACCCTCTGAAAACCAGTTCCCATCAAAAACAAAGAAAAAACAAAATATTTAAAAAAAAACTTTGGCTCACACAAACATACCCACACACAGATCTCCACACAGAGTAATATTCACATTAACAGACGCAAACACGCAAACATTAGTGCAAAATCATGCAGATGGAAATACATATTGAGAATTGCAAGCATAAGCACCCAATTTTTTTCACCCCCTCTCCAACACAAAAACTCATCTCCACAAAATCACTCTCTGAGACACACACAAGACATCACACAAACATATACACATATACACACAACTCCACACACATTCCACACATACAGACAAACACTCCCACATGCACACACACAAACAAGCATGTGCACTCTCACTGAATTATTGTATACATAACCAAATACACACACGCAAATTGATAAACAAAGAAGTATCCACAAACAGACATAGTCCCTCAAGGGTAGTTATGATGAAATACATAATGATGCACAGAAAATCACACTTACAGACAAGCACACGTACAAAGGCACACTCACAAAGAAAAAAAACCTTGTTTGATAGACGGATTTAGCTAGGACAGGTTAGCGAGCATTTGGAGAGAGTTGATGAGAGATCCATAGCATGCAGCAAGACTGACATCTGTTACTTGGTTTCGGAAAGTGATGTGCCCGACCACAAGATGCCTTTTAGATCAGATGGACTGTGTACTTACTGTGGAAAACAAAGTCTAAAGAAGCTTTTACAACTTGTGTTATCCTTACAAAGTTGTATTTATCTGTAAGAGGCATGAGTTTGTGTTTTGTTACATAGTTCATCCATCCTCTTTTATTAAATGTTTTATTATTCTGTATAAACGCACACAGACAAACAAACACACACACACATACACATACACACACGCAGACACACACATGGACACACTGACTCAAACACTTGACAACACACTTAAATGCATGTTTATATACATCGACCCCTGAGAAGAACACACACGCACACACTGTCGCTCAAGCATACTTGCACAGAAGCATGTATTGATTCCCTCAAACACACAGACACACATAAACACTCACATATCTATGCACATACACACTCTTTCAATGTCACAGAAAAACTGTCTCAATCTAAACATCGCCAGCAGAAACACACTCACACATTATCCTGCACACCAACATGGCCAAAAACAATCACAAACACAGTTGCACACAGAGATTATGACACGCACACCAACATGCTCACGCATTCACACACAAACACTCATACACACACAATCACATGCAAATGCACAAATGCAAATACGCAGCCCAACGTGCAAGAATGCACATATACTCAATGACATACTTACACAAGCAGGGGCACACTCGCATGTACACACAACAGCTCTCAGAAACACTCTCAGAAACACAAAGAAGCACACACATGCACAAAACAGAAATGCACTTAAAAATATACACACAGAAACACTCACAATCACATTCAAACAAGCACACACACAAAAACAGAAATACACAGACAATCATACAGAAAATCAAACACACACACACACATGCACAATCAGAAACACGCATACACACATGCAAAAACAGACATACACAACCATACGTACAGGAATGCACAAACACCCAAACACATGACGGCAAACTCACATGTACACACGGCAACTTACAATAAACACTCTCTGTCACACAAACACACAGAAAGACACACACACACACACACACAAGCATATACACGCACACACAAACATGCCACACACACAATCACATACACAGTTGCAGACACAAAAGCACAATCTTTAATGCACAGACAAACATGTTGAAATACAGACACACAAATGCACGCATATTCACAAACGTATTTTTATTCGCCCAACACATACACTCACGTACACAAAGTCCCACACACACACACACAAACAAACCCAGATGTACACACACATTCATGGGTACACTCACTTAGTCATTGTAAACGCATGCACATACACACACTCGCATTGACACGCACAGAAGCACAGACGTACAAAAAGACACTCAAATATACTTAGGAAGTTCACTTTGACTGTCGCACACACATGCATACATGCACAAACGGACGGACAAATACACAATTACAAAGAAAAACGAACACCAGCACATCATTTCTCTCTCACATGCATAAAGCCACACGAATACTCATCGTCTCACAGATACACACGGAACAAACCTGACACACCCATACAATGTCACCCAAACACTGTCTCACTCTAACAAACACTAGCTGAAAACATACATACAGAAACGCAGACACCCACATGCCAAGAAGCAATCGCATACATCGAAAAACAAAAACTTAATCAATCAAATACAGGCTCACACAGACAAACACTCAGACACACAGACACAGACATACACACAAACACACACATTCACACTTGCAGATAGACAGGCACACCAAGACAAATTCACAAAGAGAAGCAGAATCACAGGTATTATTTTTCTCTCACACACGCACACACACACACACATGTAGACACACATGGATGCAGAGGCATGCACAAACCAACTCTGACAAACACATATACTGCCACCCAAACGCTGCCTCTCTCAAACAAGCATATGCAGAAACACAAAACGTGCACAAATTCACGCCCAGAAACATTTGTCAAAACAGAAGTACATATGCAAACTTGCAAACACATACACATAGAAACACACGCGCGCACTCGCAAGCAAGTTCACACGCCGCAAAACCTATATAAGTACACACTCAAGCACCAAGACACTCGCACATACACACACACACACAAACACACACTCACAGGCACACATGCACACAGGCAATCACACATGCACAGGCTCAGACAAACGCCCACACCCACTCAAATATAAAATCACAAACATAGATATGCAGACAAGACTCTCTATATATCTCTGGCAAACACACACACACACAGACACACACACACACACACACACAGACACACACACACACACACACACACACACACACACATAATTGCACCGGTACAGATAAAGGATCACACATTCCGAGCCAGACACACACACACAACCTATTTGCACACACAGGCACCCACATGAACACACATATGCACATACAGAAGGACACATACAAATGGACTCAGCTGACATACAGTTGCATGCTGTCATGGACATTTTGTCCCTCCCGCACGGACATACACTAGCACCTAAAAGATGCGCAGACACGAATACAGAAACACACATTCAAACACATATACAATTACATACACACACACACACACACACACACACATGCACAACCTGAAACTCACAGACCAACGCTGGAACATACATTCACGGTATCAGAAATTCTAATTCTTGCATGAACACTAACAGAAAAACGCAGTCACGAAAAGGTGCAGACTCACACACACACACACACGCACACACAAACATGCCACACACACAACCACATATACAGTTGCAGACACAAAATCGCAATCTTTAATGCACAGACAAACATGTTGAAATACAGACACACAAATGCACACATATTACCAAACGTATTTTTATTCGCCCAACACATGCACTCACGTGCACAAAGTCACACACACACACACACACAAAAACCAACCCAGATGTATACACACATTCATGGGGACACTCACTTAGTCATTGTAAACCTTTTCACATACACACAATCGCATTGACATGCACAGAAGCACAGACGTAGAAAAAGTCATTCAAATATACTTACGAAGTGCACTGAGACTGACGCACACACATGCATACATACACAAACGGACGGACAAATACACAATTACAAAGAGAAACGAACACCAGCACATCATTTCTCTATCACATGCATAAAGCCACACGCACACTCATGGTCTCACAGATGCACACGGAACAAACCTGACAAACACATACACTGCCACCCAAACGCTGTCTCACTCTAACAAACACTAGCAGAAAACACACATACAGAAACACACACACCCACATGCCAGGAAGCAATCGCATACATAGATAAACACAAACTTAATCAATCAAATACAGGCTCACACAGACACACACTCACACACACAGACACAGACATACACACAATCACACGCATTTACACACGCATGTAGACAGGCACAGACAGACACATTCACAAAGAGAAGCAGAATCACAGGTATTATTTTTCTCTCACACACACACACACTCGCATGTAGACACACATGGACGCGGAGACATGCACAAACCAGCTCTCATAAACACATATACTGCCACCAAAACGCTGCCTCTCTCAAAGCAGCATAAGCAAAAACACAAAACGCGCACAAATTCACGCCCAGAAGCATTTGTCAAAACAGAAGCACGCATACGTCCATATGCAAACTTGCAAACACAAACACACAGACACACACGCACGCACTCGCAAGCAAGTTCACACGCCAGAAAACCTAAATAAGACCACATGCAGGCACCAAGACACTCACACACACACACACACACACACACAAACACACACTCACAGGCACACATGCACACAGGCAATAACACATGCACAGGCTCACACAAACGCCCACACGCACTCACACATAAAATCACAAACATAGATATGCAGACAAGACTCTCTATATATATATGCCAAACACACACAGACAGACATACATACACACACACAGAGACACACACACACACGTAAATGCACTGGTACAGATAAAGGATCACACATACCGAGCCACACACACACAGACAATCACATTCACACACACACACAACCTAATTGCACCCACAGGCATCCACGTGAACACACATATGCACATACAGAAGGACACATACAAATTGACTGAGCTGACATACAGTTGCACGCTGTCACGTCCCTCCGGCACGGACATAAAATAGCGCCTAAAAAAAATACGCAGACACAAATACAGAAACACACATTCAAACACATATGCACATACATACACACATACATACACACACACGCATACATACACACACACACACACGCACACACACATACATAAACGCACCGGCATGCTCACTCACAATCCCACACAGGATCACATGCATAGAAGCAATGACACACATACACACAGAAACATAAACGCAGACAAATACATACGAAAACAGACGTACAGAAATTCATACATCCTCACTCACACACTCTCACGAAAACGCTCACACACACACGCACACACATTTCTCAACCGCAACGGGAAATAAATGATTTCCTAGCCAAAAATGCACCAGTCCCTTCAGAAATACGTACCTCTCCCGCTCCTTCTCTCTCTGTATCTCTGACACACACACACACAGGAACACACACAAACACGCACAAAAACATTCACGGAAACTCCCACACATTGAAAAGCAAAGAATAGACACAACCACACATATAATCGCACACACATGTGCACGCACAGAATAAATTAATTATTCACACACTTCTCAAGGGAAATTTGGAATGGGAAAAAAAATGGAAGCCTTGCCACGAAAGCATAATCCCGGAGAAAATAAGTTAATCTTTTCCAACTCTCTGTCTCTCCTCCACCCCCCCTCTCACCCTCTCTCTCTCCATTTATCTATCTATCTATCTATCTATCTATCTATCTATCTATCTATCTATCTATCTATCTATCTATCTATCTATCTATCTATCTATCTATCTATCTATCTATCTATCTATCTATCTATCTATCTATCTATCTATCTATCTATCTATCTATCTATCTATCTATCTATCTATCTATCTATCTATCTATCTATCTATCTATCTATCTATCTATCTATCTATCTATCTATCTCTCTCTCTCTCTCTCTCTCTCTCTCTCTCTCTCTCTCTCTCTCTCTCTCTATCTATCTATCTATCTATCTATCTATCTATCTATCTATCTATCTTTCTATCTATCTATCTATCTATCTATCTATCTATCTATCTATCTATCTATCGATCGATCGATCTCTCCCTTTCCTTTCTTTCCCTCTCTCTCTTTGTATATCTCTCTCACACATGTACAAATGCAAACAAACACATTCAAACAGACACTAATGAGCAAACACATGCGCTCAAAGAAGCACACACGTCAAAAGATTGACACAAAACCCCCCAAAAATTAAATACTCACCCACATGGACACACACGCTCAAACGCAAGAACAAAAAAAATATGCATGCACGCTGCTGGGTTCTCACAGAAATGCATATGCACAGAAATCAAACACACAGACACACACACACTCAAAGACTCACACACATATATGCACAATACGAAACAAAGATGCAAAGATAAACACATATCAGAGAATCACACAGTGCAGAAGAGCCCCTGCGGCCCATCGAGACTAAAACGACACATGGGAAACACCTGACCTACCTACCTAATCCCATTTACCAGCACTTGGCCCACAGCTATTTGCTCATGCAGGTACATTTTAAATGATGTGAGCCAATCAGTCTCCACCACCCTCCCAGGCAGTGCATTCCAGACCGTAACCACCCTCGGGATAAAAAAAACATTTTCTCACATCCAACCTAAACCTCCTGCCCCTCACCCTGAACTTATGCACCCTTATGACCGACACTTCAACTAAGGGGAAGAATTTGTACCCTATCCACCCTGCCTATGCCCCTCATTATGTTGTGCACCTCGGAAGTTTCGCCCCTTAGTCTTCTCTGAACCAACGAAAACGACCTAACTCTATCAAACATCCCTTCATAAAGTAAATATTTCATCCCAGTCAACGCCCTGTTGAACTTCCTCTGCACCCACTCCAGATCAATCACATCATTTGTATAATGATCCAGCTAGAACTACAAATCAATACGCCTGCTGTGGCCTCACAAAGTTTCAATAAAACTCTCATGTGAACTCTCTACATTTGTAACATATGCCTCAAATGATAAGGGCAAGTCTCCCATATGCCTTTTTGACCACCCCCCTCAGATGCCCCTCTGCCTTCAGATATCTATGGACACACACGCCAAGATCCCTTTGTTCCTCAGAACTTCCTAGTGTCATGCCGTTCATTGAGTACTTCCTTGTCAATTTACTCCTTCCGAAGTGTATCATGTAACACTTTTCACGGAAAACTTCGATTTGCCACGTATCTGCCTATTTGACTATTCCGTCTATATCTTCCTGTAGCTCAAGACAATCAAACTCACAGTTAACCACCTTGTCCATCTTTGTGCAACCCACAAACGTACTAATACCATCCCACACATTGTCAAAAACGTCGTTTATATAAATGACAAATAATAGAGGACCGAGCACAGATCCCTGTGGTCCTCCCCTGGACACTGGCGTACACTCAATAAATCATTCTTCTGTCATCACACTCTGCCTCCTACAACTGAGCTAATTTTGTATCCAGCGTATCAAATTGCCATGCATCCAATGTGCAATTGTCTTCTTCATACATATTATTACTATACGTATATCATCCATCTCGATAGTGGGTACCGATGCAAAGCACTCTTTTAAAAACGTACCTTTATCTTACCTCTACTCATTAATATTGTCACTTGGATACCTAATGTGCTCTACTAGTCCCCTGGGTATCATCTTGCCACTAACATACTTGTAAATCCCATTTGGGAATTAATGTTATTTTCGATGCCAGTGATTATTCTCATGCCTACACTTCGCTCTCCAAATTACATTTTCAATAACCCACAGAACTTTGAATACTCTTATGGGGCGTCCGCTGTTCTGAGCCCTCGTTACCTAGCATAAGCTTTACTGTTTCTTTGATTTCTTACCGAATAACTTGCATTTCTCGACACCCAGGTTTTGTCGAACGTCTTGGTTCAACCATTCACATTTGCGGGAACACGTTGTCTCTGCAATCTCATTATTTCCTTTTCGAGTGACTTGCTCTGCTCTGATGTAAGGATATAATAAATCCGATTAGGTTTGGTTTAATGGTAACCCCATGGATGTTGTTATCGGGGTATTCACCGATTGTAACACCCCTGAATGTCAATTTGTAATGGTTAGATTCTCTATTGTTGGGGATGCGGGTTTCCTGGCTCTTAATTGGCAAGACTGCTGCTTCCCATTGTCAGACAAATCCTGGATTTGTGCGGAACCTCCTGCACTGGGACAGGGACTGCTTCAGTATGTGAAATGTCACAAATGTTGCAAGACTTTATGCAAATAATCAGCGAAAACCCCTACTTCTGAACTTATGATGGACTGTAGGTCATTGATGACGCAGGTGAAGATATTTGGGCCTAGAACACTAACCTTAGAAACCCCTGCAGCGATGTCATGGAGCTGGGATGACTGACCTCCAACAAACTCCGACATTTTTCTTTGTGTGTTCGATATGACTCTTACCGGCAGCGAGTTTGCAGCCTGATCCCCATCAACTCCAGCCTCCCTAGAGCTCCTTGTTGTCACATTCTATAAAATGCTGCTTTGATGTCAAGGGCAATCATTGTCCATTTACTTCTGGAGTTCAACTCTTCTGTCCATGTGTGAACCAATGCTCTAATGAGGTCAGGAACTGAGTGAGCCAAACTCCGTGTCAGTGAGCAGTTTATTATTAAGCAATAATTGTGATAGCAATGTCGATGACCCCATCCATCAGTTTGCTGATGATCGAGAGTACACTAATGAGGCGGGAATTGGGAGGTTTGGATTTGGCCTTCTTTCTGTGTGCGGGGTCATTCCTGGGCACTTTTCCACTTTGCTGTGGGGATGCCAGTTTTGTAGCTGTACTTGAACATAATTTATTTTTAATGTTGTCATACTCTGGGTGTGTCTCTGGCAAGGCAATGATAACCTCCCATAATTGCCCTTTTCAGCCATTTCAGAGCGCATTTTCGAGTCACCCATATTGCTGCAGAACGGGAATCACATTCAGGCCAGACAAACTCGGCAGATGTTCTTCCCTCAATGCGGCTACTTAACCAAAATGGCGTTTGAATACAATCGATGATGCCTTTATTATCATGATCATTGAGGCTTGCTGTCAATTTTGATTTCTTTTAACTGACATCACGTTACAAAACATGCGGTGGTGGGGTTTCAACGCACGCCTCTTGTGCATTTGTCTGGTCCTCTGAATGACTAGTCCAGCAAGATCACCACTAAACCACCTCTACATAGCTTGGCTCATGCGCAGCTGTTTCTTGAACACAATGCAACAGTTGTTTTGAAGAGCATTCGAATTGCCTAAATCCATTGAAGGATGCAGTGCCTTCAGCCATTTCTTCATATCACGTGGAACGAAACGACAGGCATCAATAATGTTGGGAACCTCAGCAGAAGGGCGAGATGCAAAATACTTGCAAGTAATTAAACGCCATCTTTCGCACTTTTGTCCTATCAACCCCATCATTGAACCTTTGGAAATTTCGTGAGCGTCCTCCTCCAGTAAGTTGCTTACTTGTCCATCACTATTCACGATGGGATGCCGCAGGGCTGAAGAGTTTGCATGTAATTCAATCATTGTGGGATCGATTGGCTCTCTCTATCATTCGTTACTTAAGCTGTTCGGCACGCTAACAGTCATCTGTTGTAACTTGGCCTGGTCTATTCCTCATTTTCATGGTGCCGATACTGCCATGGCCTCCTGCACTCATCTTTGAACCAGTTGACCCCGCGTCTTGATGGCAATGGTAGGTTGTGGAGTTTAATGAGGCCACAGCTCATATCTGATCTACTACGCCTGTTAGCACTCAATAAAATTTAGCACGCTGGTAGTTCTGCACAACATATTGGAGGCTATCCTCAACGTGAAGACGGAAATTCGTCTCCACAAGGCCTGTGCGCCAATTATTCTTAGCGATACTGTCATAGACTGATGAATCAGCGGCAGGCAGGTTGGTGAGGATGAAGTCAAGTAAGTTTCTTTCCTCTGGTTGATTCCCTCACCACCTGCCTCAGACTTAGTCTAGCTGTAACGTTCTTTAGTTTTCGGCGAGCTCTGCCTGAAATGGTGCTACCAAATGGGCTCTTGGTAATGAAGCTTGCGATCCCCCACCCAGAGTACAAGTTGTACCCTTGCAATTATCAGTGCTCCCTCAAAGTGTTGTTCAAACTTGGAGAAACACTGGTTCATCATCTGACTGCGGGTTGAGTTGGGATTGGGCGCGTTGTGATACATGGTCATCACCTTTGGTTTACTTTGCGCATGTTTAACCTGATGCCATGAGACTTCCTTGGGCTGGAGTCAATGTTGAGGACGTCCACGGTAGCCTAGCCCTGACTGTATACAACAGCGCCGCCACCTCTGCTGGGCCTGCGTTGTCCTGGGACTGGGCCTAGACAGGGCTGGTGACAGGAATGCCTGGGCTATTATCTGTAACGTATGATTCTTATTGTGGCGGTGACAGGATGCCTCTTGACTAGTCTACTGTGATAAACCGATGGAGCAGACAGGCTTAGTGATAGAAACAGTTAGCTAAATTAGAGAGAGCGTTTTACAGTTCCTTGCACACACGACTCCCTTTCCATTCAGAAAAGCTCCACCTCTGGGATTGCTCACGCTAAGAGCTCACTGCTCAGAACTGCCTCATTTCATCTCATGACCTGTGTTTGATAGAAGGGAGGGACTATATCCCAATTATGATACCTGTGTGTCAGATACCCCAATTTAGCTGCACGCTCCCAGCCCCACCCTCAGTTATGATGGAACACTTCAGAATTGTTTGAATGCAGCGCACATAATACTGAACAATCTGAGTGCTGTCCAGGACGAAGTAGCCCTCATGATTTGCAGCAAGCCGAATAATATTCACTCCTTCCACCGATGACACACATTAGCAGCAGCGTGAACCAACTACAAGGATTTCACCATGATTTTTTCGATAGCACATTCAAAACCCATGAGTTTTGCCAGCTAAAAGAAGAAGGGCAGCAGATACATGGGAACATCATAACCTGTATGTACCCCTCCAAGTTACTCAGCATTCTGACTTGGAAATGTATCGCTGTTCCTTCAAAGTCGTTGGTTCAAATCCTAGTACTCCCTCACTAACAGCACTATGGGTTTACCTACTCCACATTGGCTACTGCGGACAAAGAATGCACATCACCATCCCCATCTCAAGGGCAACTACGTGTGGGAAATAAATGCTGGCCCTGCCAGTGAAGCCCACATCTCGTGAATGAATTAAAAGAAAATAATAAAAATAAAATTCAGGGGCTGGCATGTTGGTGGTGCTCAGTGCCAGCCCGCGTCATTTACTTATTTGTACACATGCACGCCAGCAGATGACTGTAAAAGTGACCCAAAGACCTGCCAATTCCTGACACCATTCCTGTCTCCAGGAGCACACGAATTGGAATACTGACATTTTACCTTCTCTCCATTGAGGGAAAATGTGGTTCCTTAATCACAGGAAGCTGAAAAGAACAGGCAAGGACAAGGGGAGACATCGACTCCTGAGCCTGAGGGAGGAGATGGTTCTCTGTGTCTTGGGAACGGCTTTGACAGAGCCTGTAGCATCCGATGTCACTGACAGTATATTGGATGATACTATACTCCTGCCTTATGCGCCTTCTGAGCTCCCAGCTAACCCTTGTCCTGCTGCCTAGGATGATGTACAAGGTGCAAATGCTGCATCCATGGGCCTCTTGCTTTCTACCGCACTCCATATCCCACTCACCAGCAATTCCCCTGACATTCCCAACCCACTCGTTCTGACATTATGCGATCCAATTAACTGCCAGGATCCAAGACACTTCAGCTCCAGAAGAGAGCGACAGCGTGAAGGGGTTCGCGAATGAGTGGGGGTTCTGGAGTAACGAAGGGGCAGAGAAAGGTGGTGCTGTGTGACGACAGAGGAAGTGGACGATGGAGAGAGTGTGTGAAGCAGCACGTCACATATGATGAACCTCCATCTCTTGGTCTGGAAGTTATAAACAACAGTCCAAATATTTTCAAAGTTTGTAAATGGAAGTCTGCTGCAAAGTTAGAACATGTCCGTGATAAATCACCGAGCGCCAGTTTGCAGCAGCCAGGCCAGTGGGAACGGATAGCCCGTGTGCCAGATTATCGGATGGTGAGATATCAGACGAATTCTGATACATAGGATTCAGGTGAAAACATTGCTGAATAATATGGAAATGGCGGATAACACCTTGATTGCTGTAGCGGGCCCAGCTGTGACACAATATCTGGTGAACATTGTCTCAACTTCCGCTGAAGCTCACGCTGAAACCATCCAACATTTCAGTGCCACATTTGAGCTCAAACTGCGCTCATGAGATCCATGCTTGCTGCCATGCAGGCTCAGGTTGCTGTCATCATGGCTGTGGATCTCAGTGCTCAAAGGGGCATTCAGATTCTCTCAGCAGCACAGCAACCTGTGCTCCAGCTGATTAATAGGATTGCACAGGTTCCAGCACGTGAGGGTAATGTGACTCCATGGAGTTCGAACCTGCTGTCCTTTCTGTGGTTGACAGCACTTGTTCTCCATTTAATGCCAATTTGTCAGTACTCTTGCTGTCACCCCCCTTAGCCAGAATGCTGCTGGCCATGTCGAGGCGCCGCCGCCCCATTCTGAGCCCTCAACCCCAGAGCTGCTCGAGGCTGTCCAGCAAGAATATATTCAGCCTTCCCCTCTGAACGTAAGCGGCATTCCACCAGCCATGCTGCAGTCACTGGAGAAGCGCTGTGTAAGAGCACAAGGCAATTCGAGGGAGCCGACAAGAAAGGAAACATGGGGAGGTGGGGGGGGGGGGGGAGGCGCTGTTCTTTGTTTAATTGGATATGTTGTTGTATAAATATGTTAATAAAAAAGGTTCTTGCTTCTGGATTTTATTACAGAAAGGTGGCCAAATGGATGCATTCTTTGAGATTGATGTAAGGATGGGTAATGTGAGGTTGATTGGTGGAAAGTGTTGTGCTTTGGGTTCCGGACTCTTATCAGGCATTCACCGATAGACTCTCCGGCTCAAAGATATCCAGGAAATGTCCTCTATGCCTCATCCTCCATCTCCTCCTCTACACCGAGAGGTGTCCACCGGATTCCTGGTGACAATGCCTGTCTCCTCATTAAGGTGAAGAACTGAAGGGTGCATAGGAAACCGAAACTTGAACACCTGCTACAGCGTGTACTGGAAGGTTCACTCAGAGCGCTTCAGGAATCAGAAGCGTTGCATCATCACACCGATGTCCACTCCACGATGTTGCTGACGGTTCTAATGCTCTCAGTCTCTACGTGTTATTTGTGCGTAAATATATGGCAGTGTGGATTGGTGCGAAATTTGAGCATTATCACCAGGAATCCTGAAAGCTCCTCAGGTGGAGGAGGAGTAGAAGGAGGAGGCGGAGAGGACATTTTGTTGACGCAAGACCCTTAGAGGCTGTTGGAGAGTGCTTGATAAGATCGGGATCTCAAAGGGCAAAACTTTTCGACAGTGAACCCAATGGATTCATCTCTGATAAGCTACCCTTTGCTACTTCGTGGAAGTCCAAAGACGGTAGGAATGGCTGTCTGCTCCCTAATGAATGCATCATAGCTGCTGTCAGAATTGAGGGCCTTCATCAAATCCATGTACTGTGCATGGTCAAATAGCAACTCTACATTCCTGGAGTGAAAGCTCGTTCATTGCCTTTACCTCTCTCCGTTGACATGGGGGCCCAGCAGAGCCACGTATGCCATGCTTGTAAAACGAGATGGCCTCTCCTCATGCTTCTCTCCGCTGAGGGAGAAAACATTGCATTCAGTTCTCCCAGCATAGATGGTTTATATCACCTACTGCATCCATCGTTGTAAAGCATACTGGGAGGAGATGGATATGTCACCTGTCCCACTCTGGAAAGATCCAGATCCATGGAAGTTCAATGGAACTGTGACCTTAACGGCCATTGACAACAATCCCTGCCCTCACACTTGGTTGAGGCTCCAGGTCGTTTTGAAGGAGGAGACGCAGCACTGTGACCACCTCCTTTTTTAATCAGAGTCGCCTAACACGCTGCTTCTTGTTCAGATGTAGGTTGTTAATTAGGTCGTGACAATCCGGAGAGGATATTGCAAAGCACCCCATCGACCTCCCTCTTTACAGAGCTTCCATTATCTGCAGTCTCTGCTCCATTTCTTGGAAATGATACAGACCTAGGTGCGCTGTGAATTAATTTCCCATAGTTCGGCCAGAGTTGGGTAATCAAATCCTCTGTCCTCCCTGAAAGTGCGCAGCAGTTCACAACACATCCAACAGAAAACCGCCCGCAGCACCTCCCCTAAAATGGCAGTTTTAGAAGTCAGTAATAGACCTTAAGTTGCAAGCTAGATGTTTTTCTTTCTTTTAAATAATAACAAAAAATTGGTTTCTCTCGCTGATTAACATACGATTCGCTGGCAGTAATTAACACAGGCATACAATGGACAGGGACACACCAATATTTAAAGAATCTTCACGAAGCTGCTGAAACAGACTTTGCAACATGGAGAACCAAGTGGGAGATTCCAGCAGTGACACCCGCAGGAATTCATCTTTTCTGAACTCTGCACACAAGCACCAGTGAGCCTATGGGACCCAAAACCCATCCTAGGGAAGACACAGAAGGATAGAAATGGAATTTTAACAGGAAGTTATACAAATGAATAATGGACAACAATTTGCAGATATATGTGGAAAGGGAATGTCACACATTGGAGGAATGAAGACACAGAAAGCATTCAAACACAAGAATGGAATTATAAATTCAGCCATTGCTACGTTTGGTGAAACGGCTGGTTGAGTCACATTCAGACACTGCCTCGCTGTACCAGCCTATGCACGATGCACCGGCGGCTTATCTGACGAACAAGGTGAGATGTACAGCTCACACGTAATTTTCGGAAGGTAAGGAAAAGAGGACCTCGGGAAGGAAGAAAACACATGTCAATTAGAGAGTCAGGTGAGAGGGAATCAAACGAAATGTGAACAACAGCTGCTTTGTGCGAAGACATATATTTGGGCAATCAGCGGTGCAATGCCATGGAGGGATTTTATCACTGGAAATATTAAAATTAAGGCATTGCTAAAGAAGCTAGCGATATATTTTAGGGAGCAAAGGAATGGTGTGTGAACGGTTTCTGGTGTGACTTCAGGTATGGGCAGCAGAACTTTGGTCGTTGTTTCGGCAAATGTGTTTCTGAGAGTGTGGTCAGCAGAGAATTGAAATGGCTGAGTCTGGAAGTCACAGTGACAGCTGGAGTTAAACTGAGGTTCATAATCAGTAATTGATTGTACACAGGATTTGGGATAAAGTGGGCATGGGATCAGCTGAGGTTCAAAGACAAATCACAAGTTTTAAGCAACGTGTTTCCGCCTCACATATCGACCAGAGTGCCAGATAAGGAATGGAGTCAGTGAATACGGAACCGAGTGGAAATGGAGAGAATGGCCTCCAGGTTCCAAATATAATGGATATAGACCGCAATGCTCGATATAGGGACTTCGCAGGAATTACAGCAAGAACAATGAGGGGAAAGTGAATAGTCAAAAACAGAAACACGAACACAGTTAACAGTGTTTGGTAGACTTAATTAGTGGATACAGGGGCTCAACAGAAAAACTCAAAAGCAGCAAACAGGGCAAAGTCAATGACAGGAACATTAATACATTTAAACATGGCTCCATGAATTACTATCTGAATAGAGAGCCTTACCATGGACACCAACAATAGCCACAGTAGGATAGTAAAAATAATTGAATAATGTAAAGTGTATATCATATCCGAATTGCTAATATTATTCACGAATCAACTCGAGAAAGAGGGTGAATCCAAGATGATAACTTCCGTCCTATTGTTGGAACATTGCAATCAATTGTTCTCAATTTCTGACCTTTCCTCTCCATCTATCTGGAACCAGAGATCCGTTTTGTGTTGGAGCTGATTTTCCCTCTGACACTATGGATAACACGTTGAAAAAAGTCCCTTATTAATAGGAGGGAAACCCTCCATTGAGAGAGTCATGATCCATTGAGAATGACATTAATTACAGTGCCTGACCAATCAGGTACATTTCACATATTCCATCCCAATAGTTTTATATATCACAGTGAATATAAACATTCAACTGGCTTAAATGGAATGTGTGATATCGCTGAGGCAATGAACAGAGGAAGTTGTGGAGGCGTTGACTATAATCCTTCAATCCTCCTTGGATATGGGAGTGACTTCGGCAGACTCTGTTTTTATGTTACAGCCTGTTAAAAGCAAAGAGTGATAAATCGTGCGACCACAGATCAGTCCAAATAATTAATTTGAAATATTGGTGAAACTTCGGAATTATATAACCTGTGAAATAAATAGTTGAGGCCAGAGTAAAGGATACAATGCTTCCTTCATTCTGAGAAAAGGAGGCTTTACTAATTAAAAGAATAAGAGATATTTTAACTGAAAATTGTAATAGAAAGGCTTAATGGAGTTCTTAGTACAAATAACGAGAGCTTTGACGGGAGAAGTGAACTTTGATGGTATGTGTATGAACCTAGTGTGATCAAGAGCCCTTTAATGACGTTCTTATAGAAACTGAGGAGCACGGTTTAAAGGGACAGTTGCAGTGTGGATTTGATATTCGTAAACAGACAGACGTTAGGGGGAAGTGGTGAACGATGCCTATTCATGTCTCTTTCTTTTCAGTGATATAAGGCACACATCATCCATAACATATTTTGGTTGTGGGATAATAAAATGGGATTATACACATGGAAATATGTAAACCGACGTATATAGCTTTAAGGCAAGTAAAACAGCAGAGCTGTGTGTTGTCTTCCGCTCAGTGATAATGAATTTGGTTTGATTGACAAAGATTCCTTTCGCTAATTTGATTATGTGATCTCTCAAACGCACATTACAACATCCCCCTGTATTTATAAATATAATTCTCAACCTTTCCAAACAAGTACAATTAATAGCAATATATCTTCCTGCTTAGTGACCATTGCATTAGTGTATAGAACAGATGGGCATATGTGGCTCTTAATTCTTGATAAAATCTGTTCATACACTCGGATCCGGTAACGGTAGCCAGGTCTAGATTCTTCTTAAATTAGCCACAGTGACCTATGGAGTTGCCATTCTTCAATTATTTTCCTGGTTGCGCTTGGGACATAGTCCTCCATGCAATGTGTCAGTTAAGTTGATCAGGAACTGGATGGACCTGACTTGACATCGATTTTGTCTCACCATTGAACATATTTCTGTTATGGCTTTCTGTGTCCATGTATGTTTGTGTATCAGTGTATGTATTGCTAATGGGTGTGTGTTCATGAATTTCTGTCTGTGTGTGTTTGATTGTTTTAACATGTGTGCGTGAGTGTCTGAAACAATTAAGTATCTCTCTCACAAACAAAGGACTCTGATAGAAACAGAGGCACAGACTTTTTTTAATAAAACATTGCAATAACATTACAAACATTATTATATCTTCTTGACATCCCCTTACTTCTTCAAAAAATGAGCCATCATGACTTTAAAAGACTAATTCATTTTATTAACCATCTTAAACTTTCTTCTATATGTATCTATATACATGCATTACAACATTACCAGGTGCATGTCCTAAAATAACAATATATATGCAAATCATTGGTATCAATACAAAACATTCCAGTTCACTGTCGAGGTTTTAAATGTCAAATATCCATTTAAGCTGCACACTCTTGATAAAACATCTGGAATCATGTTTTCACTACCAGAAACAGGTGTACTCTGTAGATTTAATATTTACATTGATATACTCCATGTGAAAAGCCTTGCACTTTTGCCACAACATTTGTTTAGAATCTTTCAAGGATTGTGGTGTGTAAAAACTATTGTTTCTGTTTAATTCATATCAATATGAATTTCAAAATGATGTAATGCTAACTCAAAACTCAAAAACACCTTATTCGATCTTTGAATGACTGTATTTAGTACATGGAACTTTGGTGAAGAACAACCTATTGCTTTTTTTTCTTAATTCCAAGGTCATCTTAGAACAATAGAAAAGTTACGGCACAGAAGGAGGCCATTCGGATCATCTTTTCAATGCCAGCCCCAGGATAACCAGATATCCTTTCTAATCCAATATTCCTGCACCCTGCCTGTAGCCCTGCAACTTACAGCGCTTTAGGGAAAGATCCAGGTACATTTTTAATGAGTTTAGAGTCTCTGCCTCGACCACCAACTTGGGCAGCGAATTCCAAACACCCATTAACCTCTGCATAAAGAAAGTTCTTCGTCATGTCCCCCCTACAGTTTCTGGAAATATCTTGAATCTATGTCAACTGGTTCTGGTATTCTCCACCAAGGGAAATAATTTTATCCTGTCCACTCTCTCCATTCCACTCGCAATTTGTACACCTCTATCAAGGGACCTCACAGCCTACTTTGTTTGAAGGAAAATAACCCCAAATTATCCAATCTCTCGTCGTAGCTACACATTTCTAACCCTGGCTACATTCTTGTAAACCTCCTCTGCACTCTCTCCACTGCTATTACGTCCTTCCTGTTATGTGGTGACCAGAACTGCACACAATACTCGATTTATGTCCTCACCAGAGTTTTATACAGGAGCAACATTGTATCCTTAATTTTAAACCCCATACCTCCGCCAAAGATGGAGTGCATTCCGTAAGCGTTCGTCGCAAACTTGTCGACTTGAACTGTGGGCTTCAGGGACCTTTGTACTTGTAGTCCCACTTAATCTACCCGTCTTATAAAATTCCCATTTATTTTGTAATACTTGGAACGTTTTGACCTCGCTAAATCTATGACCTCACTCTTCTCTTCTGGAAAAAAAAAGACCCAAATGCCCATATCGCTTGCATCAATGACAAACTTAATGTACTTGGTGTAATTGTGTACTGACAAAGCTGGTGGTGTAGTTAATACAACTGGCAAACTGTCTTTCACCTTCTGACATTAATCTGGCTATTGAAACTCCCTGAAATATTATACTGGTTCAGTCAGTAGAGCCACCACACTCTTAAAATGTTGTCCAATTTTCCACTAAAACCCATTCATGTCCAGGAATCTCAATACTTCTAGTTTTGATGAAGTCACAGGGGTCCCACAATTGCCTTGAATTTCACATCTCTCGGAGCCCCTTCACTATAACCAATTATCTGACCCAGATATGTAACCTTTACTTCTGGAAATTCAGTTTCAAACGAGTTCATTGCCGAATTGGATATTTCTAACTGAGTAAACAATGCTTTTAGATGTTGTAAATGCTCCTACCATGAGTGCTTGAAAGCTGCCAAATCGCCAATGTAAAGAGCACAAATGCTGAGATCTATAATTGTTTTGCATGTCATTCTTTAAAATATCGCAGGTATAATCTTCATAACAAATAGCATGACTTTAAACTGATAAAGTTAATTTAGCGTAACAAAGCCAATTTCTCCTTTGCTCTCTCCAATATTAGGGGTTGCCAATATCTTATTAGCAAGTCAAACTTTCTGATCACTTTCGGTAATCCCACTTTCTCAATGCAACCTTCCAAATATTGTACACAAAATCAATATTACTTTGCCACCCCATTCACCATTCGATGTTACACTCAGATATCCTTTGTGTTCCATTCAATTTCTTTACCAGTGAAATAGATGAACTCCACTTACTGCACCTAGTACTGATATAATTTAAAATAATGAAGCCATTTTTTTTTCTGTACTTGTGATTACTTTGCCGGATTAATCTATAAGGATATTGACTTATCGAAGATGAAATTTCTGCAGCCACATTGCTTAGAGCTCAATCTGCCCACGGCAGCAAGTTACCCCAAATTGATTTGTGCAGCTGCAATAGTTGTTCAAAATGACATCGAAAAGTGTCTGGAGGGTAATTAAATTTTAAATTTAATTTGCTAAGTTCCAATTCATTATCCAATTTGATCAAAGAACAATCAACTTGAAAGTCCTGCATTTTACCCGCTCGTTAGCTACTGTCGCTAAAACACCCGTTTGGTCCTCTTCCCTGCCTAACTACTTTTTAACCAACTATACATGTCAGACCCCCAACTTCTTCTTTCTGCCTCGAGCATTTATTAAATAATTTGTTTGACACGGGTTATTTTTAACGCACTAAGACCAATTAAAACTGACCTTTGACGACTCACCTTGTGTTGGTAACAGAACTAGCACTTCTCTCCTGAAACAAAATTCCGAGCTGCAGATTGTCTGTCAGCTGTCACTTACATAGTTTGCTGTGACATCGTTAAATGTTTCCCAGCCACGTCACATGCTCCATCCATTTTTTTTTCGGAAGTTCGCTACTTAATCAGGGAGAGCAATTTAGCATTGTGACCCACCTATTTCTCAATTTCATTGATCTCCTAACCTTAGGGCCATAAACTATTTAAAATAACTTAAGCAAGTGAGTGCAGTAGGACTGCCCCTATTAAAAAAGAACAATATTGGAATTCTTGCATTCCAATTCATCTGAAAAATCCTGACAGTACTTTGACAACATAGACTTAGAGTTTGATGCCAACTATCCAAAGCCCCTTGTGACTCCAGAAGATAACCTGTTAATTTCTTCCTTAAACAGCTCTGGCATGATTTTTTATACCTGACCTGATGTATTTCTTTCCGTGAACCATACCTTTTTAATAAAATGCTTAACGCTTCCAAAATGTTATTTGCAATATTTTTTTCTGAAATCCGTTGCATCAGGAAACCTGATGGGCACATAAAGTATTGTCAGTGAGTGTTATTTTTCAATTTTATTCTTAGGGAGCACTTTGAAACAGTCAATCATGACAAAAAAAAATGTTAATTTAATTCTGCTGTTGAAATTATTGGTGTCGGCTTAATTACTGCTCGTGTTTCCCCTATCACGTGACATGTGTAGAATCTTCTACAGAATTTGACGGCACCACAATGCAATCCAGGCCAATGAGAATGTCTTCTCATTTGTGACTGTGACATTCCAATTCTTCTCAACTGCTTCAGTTTGCTCATGATTGCAGAACGACAATACAGCTTGATTCTTAAATGGAAATAAATGAAAGGTCGGATAGCCATAGAGGTCTACAGCACTGAAAAAAAAACGTTTATTCAGACAATCTGAACTCCGCTGGTCAAACAATTACCTAATTATTATAATCCCAACGTCCAGCGCTAGGCCCATAGCATTGTAAGCAATGACATTCCAATTGTTCATCCAAATACTTATTAAATGTTATGAGGGTTTCTGCCTCTGCCACCGTTTCAATCAGGAGTTTCGAGACTAAGACACACTGTTTGTGAAAATGAAATCTTCCTCACATTCCCTCTAAACCTTCTACCTCGTAACATAAATATTTGCCCCTTTGTTATTGTACCCTCTACTAAGTGGAAAAAAAAAATCCTGTCTAACCTACATAAGCCCCTCAAGGGGCAATGGTTTGAATATCTCTTCTTGGAGATGGTCTATGACTGGCAGCTGTATGGCACGAATATTACTTGAAACTTCTCAGCCGAAGTTTGTCCATTGTTCAGGTCTTGCTGCATTTGGACATGCACTGCTGCAGTGCATGAGGAGTCGTGAATGGTTCTCAACATTGTGCGATCATAAGCGAACATCCCCAGTTCTCTTCATATGTTGGAAAGAAATTCATTGACGAAGCAGCTGATTATTGTTGGGCCGTGGACACTGCACAGAAGATATCCTGCATTCATCTTTTGGAACAGAGAGAACTAAGTGAAGACCAACAATTATAACCGTCTTCCTTTCCGACTGATTAAACTCCAAACAGCGGATATTTTTAACCAAATCCCTTTTGACTCTATTTTTTATCGGGCTCTCAGATGCCACACTCGGTAAAAAGTGGCCTTTATGTAAAGGACAGTCACTCTCACCACACCTCTCAATTTTGTAAGGTCAGTCTTCCTCATTTTAGAACTAGAACAGCGGGTAAAAATAACAATCCAGCAGCCGCCAATCGCCACCTTGGAGGGCTGGAAGTGTAGGAGAGTATTATTTTGGCTGGCAGCATGTTATCCTCCACGAGAAAATGCATCATCAGCATAATCGACAAACGGAAGTGGGAAATGGAGAACAAAACATATTGGCTACCAATTTTGCTGTAGAACGTGGACTTTAAATGTACTTCCATGTAAGTTGCGAAGTGGGTCACATCTGCTCTGGAGATTTTTGATCCACTCTAATCATAACTTTGCTGTGCCTAGAAGGAAGATCTCTGAAAGTCTCGCGCTACTCCGGGATATACCTATGTGCAAGACAGATGTGCGGACATCTTCTTTATCGGCCCAAACCAGGAGAAGGCCTCTGTTAAAAAGTCAAGGACCTACATGATGTATATATTTTTCAAAAATTTGACAAGGTGAGGGAATCCACAATTGGAACAAACAGCTCTACAGAAGCGTCAGTAGAGCGGTTTCAATCAGAAGGGGAAAACAGAAAGATTTACAAATAAACCTGGAGTCAGACATGGCTTCAGTCCTTTCCCTGTCCTGCTTGTGTGCACGTTAAAATCGTTAGTTGAGTCTAACGGGAAGGATTCGAGCATGAGAGGATTGATGACCCTGACAGTGGAATCCCGCAGGGCAAAGCCTCACTGGACATGAATGATATTACCGCCTTTTGCACGGTGCAAACACTGATATGGATCTGTGTCCAGATCCAACTGGCCTCGGATAAATCGTGGCAACCGCGAGGACATGTTCGTTAGGGACATGGACGAATGGAACTTTGTTCCTTTCACTGTCTGGTCAGATTGCCTGAAGGTTCTGCAGATATCGCTCGAAGGGGCCTCGGCATGCATCCGAAACTCGATGTTGTTGATCAGCAATGTTGAAGATTAAGAAATGGGCATGTGAGAGCGACGCCTCCTTTCCTTGACAGTAACCGCCTGGTCATCAAGTCTGAGGCACGTTTGGTATTGCTGTGCATGGCGAAGGCCTGGGCCATTGCGCACGCATGCGTTGTGGTGGCCACCCAACCAAATTCTTATTTAGATTGAGGTCGAAGATGGCAGATGCTCGCAGGGAGAGGATGTACAATTCCCTAGATCAATGGGAAAAAGTTCAAAATAGTTGCCCTCATCCTGATGGCCAGATTTGTGGGTGGCTGCAGCAGGCTGTGCGTAAACACTCTGTGTGCCATCACCAAGAGCCATTAAGTTTTCAGATTCCACCTGCCTCCGGTATTGCTGTGGATGGGAATGAGTGATTTGCCGCGGAATGCTCCAAGTTGCTTTAACATTCCAAATCATATTTCCCTCTTGGAAAAAATAACTGTGTCGAAAACATTTATGAACATGAGTCCAACAGGCACTGGTTTGCGCGTAACATCCTCCAGGTCTTAAGGGAAAATGAGATGATGAGATTTGGACGATCGAGAAGGCTGTCAAAGATATTTGGCAGAATGTCTCATCGCTAGAGCTTTCCAACAAAAATCATTATGTAGTTGGTTGATGCTGGGGAAGGCCTTCCCCGTCACATCCTTTCTAAACTCCAAGGTTGTAACCTCCAGTGGCACAGGTCTGGGAATGACGGGGAAGGTGGTGGCATTGTTCTATTGGAACTGATTGGTTCCAGAGACACAAAGAATTGGCCTCGGCAGTTGGAGAAATTGTAATTCAATGAAAATATTTGGCATTAAAATAGAATGGGCAGACACGTAGGTATCAGAGCAGGATCGTGTGTTTCAATGGCAACGATCTCTGTCATGCTGGCAGATTTTGTGAAAACGTTCAGCCAAGCGATAAACAAGAGCTTATTTAGTCTCCCCACCGTATGGGAGGCGACATTGGGAGAGCGGCAGCGTTAGGTCAAATTGAAGGATGTGCAAGTGAAGTGGCCGTTCACCTGAGAGGACTGTATGGGCATTTGGAAGCGGAGGATGGAGGAGATAAAGGGGCGAGCTCTGTATCTTGTGCTATTGCATGGGGCGCCTTTGCTGGAAGGGAATTTGGATTCACGGCTGATTGACGAGTGGGCCAGGGTGCCCAGGAGGGAACAGGACCTATGCAATGCTGACGGGGTTATCGTGGCGTGGGGCAGGGAGGCGGTAGGGAGCGGTGTTGCTGGAGGCGGGTGTTGTTGGATGAGGGGAAGAATAGATTTGTCGTGGCATCATGCTGAAGATGGGGTGTTTATTGGAGAATGATATTTAAGTATCTTTTACGGGATTTGGGCTTTGCTGTCTGTGCCAGCGTTTATTGCCCATACCCAGTTTCACTTCGGAAGGTTATGTTGAACAGACTTTCTGAATCGTGGCCTATTATGTGAACCTTTCAATGCTAAGGCGAGTGGGGTAAAAGTGAGGATAAGAAGTGACGTTGCCAGGGAAGCCAATATCCCGTGAATGAATATATGTAAAATGAGCAAATTGAAGGAGGTGCAAATGAAAGGTGTGTCTGTGCCATTGGACAGTGAGGAGGTGGGATTTAAAGCGGCAGGTGCTGCAACGTCAGTGCTTGCATGGAATGGTGCATTGTGAGGGGAATGATGTGTTGAAACTGATGGAGAAGTGGACCTGTGTGTCCCGGGGACAACGGCCCCCACGGAATGCAAACAAAGTGGTTGAGGAGAAGATGTGATTGGTGGTGTCATCATGCTGGACCTGGTGGAAATTGTGCCAGGTGATCCTCTGAAAGCAGAGGCTGCTGTGGTGAAACATGATGACAACGTTCTGGGAGAGATGGTAAGGGGAGAAAGCAGTCGCTCCGAAGATGGGTCGAACCCGGAAGAGGACGCTGTAAACCACATTAGTGGTGCGTCGGTGGAGGGCGGGGTATGGAAAAAGGAAGATATGTTTGAAGCCGTCTTTAGGAAGGCAGCATCATCACAACAAATGTGACTGAGGTGAAGGAGCACGGATAATTAGAAGGTTTCCTTGCTGGAAGCCGGGAATGAGCCGCTGCAGCCGAGGTTGCTATGGGATTCAGGGGCTTGCAATGAAAATTTGTTGGCTGTCTATCACCATAAATAAAGCCAGAGATGTCAATGGAGGGGGAGGGAAATGCTGCAGATGGCCCATGTGAAGGGATGTTAGGGTTGGAAATAGGAAGCAAAATTGACATTGATTCCCAGTTCCAGACGAGAGCATGACGAGGAACTGAAACACCGTTTGATGCTCCTAAAGAAGAGATGTGGGACGGGTTATGTGTACATAGATTACATTCAAACTCGGAGCAGGTATAGTCAAGTCGGCCCTTATATCCTGTACGCCATTCAATTTGTTCATCAATGAGCCTCTAAATAAGAGCCATATTCCCGCTTAATCTCGAAATCCCCCGATGCCACCAACATCCAAAAATATGAAACCATTTATACCATTATTTTAGACCTTATCTTTACAGCCTTGTGTGGTAGTGAATTCCACAAGGTTGATCACCCTCTAAGTGAAGAATCTTTTCATGACCTCAGTACCAAAGGTCTTTCCCTGTAGTCTGAAAGCTTGGCCCTGGTTCTAGACGTTCCAACAAGAGGAAACATCCTCCCTGCACCTCGTCTCTCTAGCCCAGGTAGAGTTTTAATCGTTTCAGTCGGGTCCGATCTCAATCTCCAAAACTCTAGTGAATACAGGCACAATTTAACGATTCTCTCCTCATATGACAGTCCTGACATCCGCGGTATTAGACTACCGAAACTTACCTGCACTCCCTCTATGGCAAGTGTATCTTTTTTTAGTTATGGAGATAAAAACTGGAAGCAATACTCCAGTTCTGGTTTCGCCAAGGATTTGTACAACTACAGAAACGCATACCTACTTCTGAACTCAAATCATTTCGCAATGAAGGCCGACATACCATTTGTATTACTAACTGATTGCTGCAATTGCCTGCTTACATTCATTCATTGGTAAACAATGACAAAAATAATCATTTCTACATCGAGTTTACCCAATATATCACCATTTAAATAATACTCTGCTTTTCTATGTCACACTCTAAAGCGTATAACTTCACATTTATCCACGTCGTATTGCATCTGCCATATATTTCGCCACACACACCGCTGGTCTAAGTCGCCTTAAATCATATTTGCATCCTCTTCAGAACTCACAACTCCGCATAGTTTTCAGTCATCAGAAAACTTGGTAATATTTGGTCTTGCTTCCTCATTCAAGTTATTTATATACATCCGGAATAGCTGGTGCCCAAGCACTGACCCCAGCGGCACAGAACTAACCAATGCCTGCCATCCCGAAAATGACCCATTAATTCCCACACTCTGTTTCCCGTCTGTCAACCAATTCTCAATTCATCCCAGGATATTATCCCCAATCCCAAGTGTTTTACATTTGCCCACTAACCTCTTATGTGGAACCTTATGAAAAGCGCACTTGAAATAGAAATACACCAAATCAATTGGTTCCCCCTTTTCTATTCTACAAGTTACACATTCAAAAATCTACACAAGATTAGATAAGCATGATGTCCCGTTCATATCCATATACTGACTTTGTCTAATCCCGTTAACACTTTCCAAGTAATTTTTTAAATTGACTAATCATATTCCCCACTACTGATGAGAGGTTAACTGGTCTGCAATTCTCTGTTTTGATTCTCTCCCTCCTTTCTAAAATTGTGCGGATACATTTTCCACCCGCCAATCTGTAGGAATTGCTCCATAGTTTATAGAATTTTGGAAGATCACCACTAATGATTCCAAAATTTCGAAAATCACTTCCGTTGCTACCCTGGAATGTAGAGTCTCAGACTTTGGGGTATTTTGAGGCATTAACCTCATGGATTCCCAGAGCAATATGTTTTTTTTAATAAAACTGATTTCCTTCAATCCCTCCCTCTGACTAGACACATGATTCCCTAATATTCTTGGGAAATTATTTATGTTCTCCTTCGTGATCACAGGATCAAAAATGTGTTCAATTATTCTGACATTCCTTTGCTCGCCGTTATAATTTCCCCTATTAATGACTGCAAGGGGTCTGCATTTACCTTTGCTAATCCTTTATTGTTTGTTTTTTTCTTCACATAGGTATAGGTGTTTTTACAGTCAGCCTTTATGTTGCCTGGACACTTAAACTCATACTCCTTTTCCCCCTTCTTTAACTAATTTTACTGAATTTTAAACTGCACACAATCCGTAGCCTTGCTCTTCTTTCTCGCAATTTTTATTTATCTCCTCTTTGAATCCAATAATATCCCGAATTTCTGCTACAATCCATGGTAAAGCCACTATTATTTATTTATTTGTTTTTATTTTAGTGCCGGAAAGGAATGAATAATTGTTGTAATTTCTTAAGAATTTCCAAAAATATTAAGCAATGCCTCTTCGACATCAACCTTCTTAATAACGTTCCCCAAACCATTAATACCAAATCGCGCCTCATATGCATGTATTTCCCTTTATTTACATTTATAACCCTAGTTTTTTTAAAATTAAAATTCTTCACTCTATCATTTTATGGTCGCTCATCCCCAAGGGAGGCACACAACATGAGTTAATGATTACGTTCTCAATGCTCAATCCCCAGTATGTCTCCAGCTGGTTCATCAACGTGTTGTCTTTAGAAAATAACAGACACACTCCAGGTTATCCTCCTTCACTGTATTATCAATACCTTTGTTTGTCCAATTTATATGTAGAGCATTGTCTACCATGAGTACATTTGTACACTATTTGCATGCGTCTCTAATTTGCTGCTAAGCGGCTTCCACCTCCTTTAATGTATGGGGGCCTACGGGCTCACCCAACAAGGTTTGCTGCCGGTTGTTTTTTTCTTATCTCCAACCAAACAGATTACGCATCATGATTTCACGAGCCAAAGTGTTTCCTCACTATTGCATTGATGTGCACGTGTATTAACAAGGCCAATCTACCTACTTTCTCCATCTCTCTGTCCTTCCTAAATAGTGAATTGTACAGCTCTCATCCATGTTCACCCTGCAGCCATGTCTCTGCACTTGCAACTATATCATAACCGTTTGTATATATTTGCAGTGTTAACTCTTCCACCTTAGTGTTAATTCGTGCATATTAAATTTCAAATGCTTTAGACCTCCATTTTTATCCTCGTTTATCTTCTTTACTTTATTTTGCGCTAGGAAACCGACTGCCTTCCGCCATTGTTCTTTTCTTCTGCCTTGCTCACCATACTCGTGGAAGGATGCAGTTATTCTGGAAGCGGTACAGATGAGTTTAGTAAATTATTTCCAGAGATGGAAGGCTTGTTTTATGTGGAGAGATTGAGCAGTTTCGGCCTATAAGTGCGAAAATTTAGAAAGATAAGAGGAGATATAATTGAGTTATGTCAGATGCTAAAAGGGATAGACAAAGTAGACGTGGAGCGTAGGCTTCCACTTCTGGGGCATTCGAGAACAAGACATCATAGTTTTAAATAAAGGGTGTTAGACTAATGTCAGAGATGAGGAGGAATTACATTTCACAAAGGGTCGGGAACCGTTTGTATTCATTGCCTTAGAGTGCAGTGAAGGCCGGGACGCTGAATAAATTTAAGGAAGGGAAAGATAGATTTTACATTTGTAATGAGTTGAAAGTTTATGGGGAGAGTGTGGGAATTGGAGTTGAGGCCGAAATGAGATCAGCCATGATAGTATTGAATGGCAGGGCAGGATCGAGGGGCTGAATTACCTACTGCAGCTCCTGGTTCTAATGTTCTTAAGTCATTTTGTTGTTCCACTTTGGCTTCTGACTTTGCCATCTTTTGATTCAATCCTTGATTCCCCCTCCTCTGTCTCCACACTCATTATTCCATCTCCTTGCCAATCTAGTTTTAACTCACCCTGACCTCACTATTAAACACCTTTGAGGTCCGACATTTTAATTTACGTCCTAACAACAATATGTATTTTATAGGACATGATATTCTTTTTTCCTATGTCGTTGGTGCCGATGTTTCTGCCATGATACTGATTTTTCACCCTCCCTCTTCAGAATGCTCGTTAGCACATCCGGGACTTCCTTGTCCCTGGCTCCAGGAAGGCAACACACGATCCTAGAGCCCCTTTTGTGCCTGTAAAAACGCCCGTCTGTTCTCCATACTATTGACTCGCCTGTCATTATAGCCCAGCCACTCTTCTTGCTACCCTTCTGTGCAGCAGAGCCACCCGTGGCGCCATGGACTTGGTACCTCCTGCTTTCCCCTGAGAAGTTGTCTCCCCCATCCGTACCCTAAATGTTACAAGTATTTCAGAGGGGCACGGCAACAGGGGGCTCCGGCATTACCTGCCTTCCTGTCCTCTGTCTGCTGGCCAGCCATCCCCTTTTCTGCCTGTTCAGTAATTACCTGCGGTGTGGCCTCCTCACTGAATGTGCTTTTGATGACAATCTGAGCATCGTGAATGCTCTGCACTGATTCAATCCAAAGATCCTGCTCTGAAATGAGGTTAACCAGTAGCAGCATCTGGACACACTTCATGAATACATGGCGGCCAGTGAAAATGCAAGAGGCCATGACTTCTTACATAGCGCAGGAGAAGTATATCACTGGTGCGAACTTTGTTGCTATAACTCCCCTTTAGATTAAGGTCGTCAGTTATTCCCTTTAAAGATTATTAACAAAGCCAGTGGCCTTATTCCACTCCAAATAGTCCTACTTTGCTCCGCAGTCCTCACAATATTGTATTTAATATAATCTACTGCACCAATTTACTTAGTAGCAAAATTAAAAATAGACGTGCTCACCTATCTGCACTCATTAATCTGCTGCCTCCCCGGCTGGTGTCTCTTGGAACATCACCGCCTGAAAATCCTGACGAAATGGTTTTTTTCTGGGGCCTCGGCCTATGTTTTTTACGGCACTTGATACCGCTTTTGCTAGCCTCTCCTGTCTGGTCTAAAACACACCTTCTTCAAACCCTCACAGCAAATTTTAGTTAATTGATCATGTAATAAAAATGCGATGCTTCAGATGGAATTTAACAAGGAATTTAACATTTGAAATTCCTCCCTTATCAATCACCAGCTGACGATCTCTACTGTTTACAAAGACAATACTCCTGACCCGGTCATCCGCCCATTTTCTCACATTCCAATTCTCCACTTCCCCCTGTCTTCACTCACACCGATTTCCCGTTCAAAAATCATCCTCTCTTCCCACTAACCTACATTATCTCCAATTGAAAGCCCCACTCTCCATGTCCTCACTCACGCCAAGTCCCCGTTCACACATTACCCCTTCTGCTCACTGAGCCCCATTATCCTCCATTCAGAAAACGTCACAAATTAAAAAATCTGATTGTTGTTTTATATCCCCTCCATGGCCCTGACCCAGTCTATCACTGTAATCCTCCACAGGGCCCGTACTCCTATGATAAATCAACTGTTATCTAATTCTGACAACGTGAGAATCCTTAACTTTAATCCACCATTGCTGGGCGGGCGTTCATTCACTTCGGACCTAAACTCTGGAATACCCTCCCCACACCTGTCTGTCTCTGTACCTCGCAATCCTCCTTTTCGACTCTCTTCAAAACCAACATGTTTGATCCAGATTGTCGTGAACTCTCTGAAATCTCCATTATTTGCCAGGGTGTCATTTTTCTTTTAGATGTACAAATGTCCATGAAAATCTCTTTGGAACATCTTTTTGGGAGATGTTTTCATTACCCTGCTTTGGATAAAAGGACAGATACGTGGTCAATTTCAGCCGGATCAGATTTCCTGGCCATTTTGATGATTGACACGTGCTCATCTTACGCTGCGTCGTCAAGGCCTCGATTCTTCAGCTGCTGGAAATCTCTTTCCATCATTGGTTGCCTATCGGATTGTCTATTCAAATACAAAGGCCTAGCTGGCCATCCTAATGGTCATCCACAACTCTGCATCATGTGTACTTACATTCACCAACTCCTGTTCACATCTCACCTCCATTGGACCATGACCCACATTCTGCACCGTTCAAACTCGTTTTAAAATTCTACTCCTTTTTTTCCAATTCTTCCATCACCCGGTACCACCCTTTCTCCGCAATGTTCTGCAGTCCCACATCCCACCCAGGTATAGACAATGTTCGAAGTCTAGTGCTGATTCTATTTTTAACCTGCCCACCAGCGGTGACACTAACTTCAGCAGCCTTTGGCCTTAAGCTCTGAAATCCTGGTGCCTAACCTTTCCGTCTCTCGTTCCCCCTTTGAGACACTGATTAAAATTTCCATGATTCTCCAAGCTGCCCCTCTCCTCCCCTGTTATTCAGTTTTTGTGGCTCGCAGTACTTATCTTCCTAGCTACCGATGTGAGTCGTTTTGTGATGTGTTATAATGTTTATTATGTGTGTATACCGAAATTGTTGGATGAAGTTTCCGAACTAAGATACTAGTTAAATGTATTAATGTTGTAAAGTATAGAGTGTTGGAAATTGGAAGCACAACGTAATTGTTTTCAAGCTCCAGACCAGAGAATGGAGAGTCCGCGGAACAACATCTGATACACATAAAGAATAGTGGTGGGAGCGGATATGCGTACGTAGATTACATTGAACCTAATAGCAGGAGAAAGCCATTTAACCCATAGAACCTGCTCCGCCATTCAACTTGTTCATGACTGAGCCTATATCTCATTGTCGTATTACGGCATTTTCTCCGTAGTTCTTGCTGATCCTAATATCCAATAAAATGAAACAACTTATTTCTTTAATATAGACAGTGATCCGGCCTTCACAGCCATCTGTGGTAGAGAATTCCACAAGGTTGAAAACCCTCTGAGTAAAGAACGTTTTCCTCATCAACGTCCGAAATGGCCATCCCAGTATCCTGAGGCTGTGGCCCTGGTTCTTGATGTCCCAAAGAGGGGAAGCATCCTCCGTGCATCTCGTCTGTCTAGCCTAGTTATAATTTCAGTCATTTCGATCGGGCCTGCTCTCAATCTCCTAAACTGTCGTGAATACAGACTCAGTCGAACCAATCTCTCCTCATATGACAGACATGATATCCCCGGAATTAGCCTAATGATAATTTGATTCATTCCCTCTTTGGCCCGTGTACCCTTTCTTAGGGAGGGTAACCAAACTTTCAAGCGTTAATCTTGGTGTGGCCTCACCAGGGTATTGTTCAGCTGCAGAAATGCATTCATTCTTCTGAACTCAAATCATTTTGCAATGAAGACCGACATCACATTAGTCTTCCTAATTGAATGCTGCAGCTGCATAAACAAGGACAGCCAGAATCATTACCCAATTTATCACCATTTAAATAGTACACTGCATTTCTATGTTTCACACTGAAGCTTATAACTTCATATTTATTCTTATTGTACAGCATCTGCCATGTATTTGCAAACACACACACCACCTCTCTAAATCGCCGTTGATCCTCGGAGCATCCTGATCACATATCAAAACCCAGTACAGTCTTCTGTCTTCAGTAAACTTGGTAATATTGAGTTTTGTATCCTCATCGAAGTCATTTATATACATCGTGAAGAAACTTGGGCCCAAGCACAGACCACGGCGGCACACCACTAGCCATTCCGAAACAGAACCATTATTTTCCACTTTCAGCTTAGGTCTGTTAACTAATTCTGAATCCATGATGGTGTACTATTCTCAATACCATTGGCTTTCGTTTTCCCCACTAGCCTCTTACTTAGGACCTAATCAAATAGAAATGCACCTCATCCAATTTTTCCCTTATCTATTCAATTAGTTAAATGTTCAAAAATCTCCACCAGATTTGTTAAACAAGATTTCCCGTTCATGAACACATGCTGACTTTGTCTAATCCCCTTTTCCCCTCCAATGATGTTAGGCTAACTGGTCTGCAATTCTCTGTTTTTCTCTCTCCTTCCTATTTTAAAATAGTGGGGTTACATTTTTACCACACTCAAATCTGTAGGAACTGCTCGAGGTTCTGTACAATTTTGAAAGATGACCACCAATGCATTCAATATTTCCAGGCCGACTTCCTTTGCTACGCTTGGATGTAGATTGTCCAGCTCTGGCAAGCTGTCAGCCTTTAACGCTATTCAATTATCTAGCACCATTTTTTTTAACACTAATTTTGTTCAATTGCTCCCTCAGACTATACCCATGGTTCCCTTCCATTCTTGGGAAATTATTTGTGTTTTGTGACGTGAACACGGATTCAAAAAATGCTTTCAGATCTGCCATTTTACCTCATTGTAATTTCGCCTGGTTCTGTCTCCATGGAATCTACATTTGTCTTTGCTAATCTTTTTTTCTTCTTCGCATATTTATATTTATTAATTCGTAAAGTTCACTTCAAGTGTGCTCTATTCTTCCGTATTTCCCTGCATAGCCAACCTTTCTGTCCACTATTTCTCAATACTTAGCTGCTCCCAATCATCAGAAGTGATTATTTTTCTAACAATTACATAGGTCTCCTCATTGGAAGCAATGTTATCACTAATCTATTCCACCACAAATGGTTGTTCGCTGCATTATATACCCACTCCTCTAGGTATTTCGTTTGTTTTAAAGTCTGCATTTTTCGAGAAAAAAAAATCCTTATTCCTTAGTGTAGGCAATTGCCCTTTATTACTGAGATAGACCGCGCTGTCCAATTGTCCAGTTTACCTGCCACAGTGCATTCGATATCTGCCTCTGATGTCCAAACGGGCAATTTGCTTTTTGAAGTGAGCAGATTGCATTATTGCATTACCCTTAGTGCTTCCACCAAACATTCCTCTTTAACTAGAACATGTGATATGTATGAGAGCTTCATTGGTTATTTGCTGCCGACTGGCAATATTAGGATTATGTATCTGAGAGGCTGCCACAGGTTTTTCTTTGTCTGCAAAGCAGGCGTCTAGTGAATCGAACAGAAGCTACTCTGAGGAGAACCAAATAATCGTTTATACATGAAAATTTGCTGAAAAGAGAGTTTTGTTTCACTGAGAAAGATTTATACAAGAAGTTCTCAACTGCTATGTTCGGTACATGTTTGTGAATTGTTCCAAACTCTGTTCATTGGCGAAACTGGGTTAGTTGTGTTGCGTCAAAATCTGCCGATTTCAATACCTATGTTCGGAGCTCCTTAGATTTCTCCTCTGACTATTCATTCCATGTGATCACTTAATTCTGGCCAGAATATTGTTCAACATCAGGAAGACATTAAATGAGCAGTGGTTTTCATTGTCAGAAAAATAAAACAAAATCACCGCCCACTTTCTGGTTCAGTTTAAAGTTACTTGCACATTTTCTGGGTGATGTTTCCATTACACTGTGTTTGATAGAAAGACAGATACCCGGTCAGTTTCAGATTAATCAGATTTCCTGACTATTTTGAGGATTGCCACGTGCTCATTTTCCAGTTAGTCGTCCATGCCACGATTCTTCAGCTGCTGGAATTCTCCTTCCATCATTGGTTGCTTCACGGTGTGTCTATTCAAATACAATCCAAGAAGGTCACCCTAATGGTTATCCACAACTCTGCTCCCTGTGTCCATATCCTGTTCACACATCACGTCCATTGCTCCGTGACACACAATGTGCACCGATCAATCTCGATTTAGAAACCCCCCTCCTTGTTTTCCAATCCTTGCATTGTCCAGTCCCTCCTTCACTCTGTAATGCGCTGCAGCTCATGCCCCACCCAGATATCAATTACCTCCATGGCCCTGTCCCACCCTATCTCTATACTACTCTGCAGTCCCGCACCCGTCCCAACCAACCCCCACCCCCACCCCCCACCACCAATCACCCCCACTTCCACAGATAACCACACTGACCGATGTCTGCTGCCTATTGCTGCTTTTAATCTCTCCAACAGCGGTGACCCTTACTTCAACTGCCTTGGACCTAAACTTTGAGATCCTGGTGCTCAACACTTCATTCTCTCTTTCCCTCTTTGTGCCACTCCATCAAATTTACCCGATTCTCAAAGCTGTTTGCCTCCTCCCCTGTAACTCCGCATTTGTGGCATGCAGTAACTTTCTTTGCAGCTGCCAATGTGAATCGTTTTGAGATTGTTTTATTATGATTATTATATGTGCAAATAGAATATATTGTATTAAGTTTTAAACATATGATACTAATTAAAATATTTATGTTTATAGTTATGGTTATCCAAAATAAAGTCTCATTCCGCACTGCATGCAATCTCGTATGCAATTATGAACCAGTCTCCACCATTAGACGGTGTTATCTATTTCACTAGATTCTATTTGTCTCAGTACTGTCTAAATTAACAGTTGGTTTATTGGATTGAGCAGTGTTGTATAATTTGTTTGTCCTGATTGCTTCTCCTAAAAGCTCTACTAAAATGCCTGATGATCTCGGAAATTCTCGCAGTGCTGTGTGCAATGTATTGACACTAAGAGGATAATGTATCCTACATTACAGACTTATTTTCACTGCTAATTAGGCGCCTAGTGAATTGAACTCCAGTATCAGTAATGTATTCATTGATGCAATGTGATTTTTTGTTAATCCCCTTTTTGATACTTCCCTAATTCATAGTGTTCAAATTTGTAGCAGCTGTGTCTCCTTTCCTAAGGAATTGTACACTTGCCTTAGAGTGAATGTACTGAATGTTCACAAGACTACTCCTGGAATTGAAGACTGTGCCTTGAAGAGGGATGAAGTGAACTAAATTTATATTCCACAATGTCCAGAAGAATAAGAACATCTTACTGCCAAATGAATTAAGTGGATTGACAGGGTAAACGATGTGATCGCTGTGGAACTATGAACCACCTTTTCAGAATGAAAGGGCTGCCATTCACACTGTGGTGAGTTTAAATGAGATCACTGAAATGGGTCTGAATGTTTGTACTTCTTTACACCAAGCGAATGTGGATGTTAATTCGCTGATTATATTGCAGAAACTAATGTACATTTTTTTAATACTAAAGGGAGTGAAGGACGTGGTGAATGCAAACGTTGAACTAGAGGTGAAAGGTTAGCCAGGATCATATTGAACGGTGGTTCAGGCTCTAAGTGTTCAATGGTTTAATCCTGGTCCTATTCCCTATGTTCATAGGATAATCTCATTCCAGATTGGTGTTTCTGGAGCACTGAGATGTAACGATTGCAGCAAAGACGACAGCTTATGTGTCTCACTGCCTTCTGGGTATAAATCATTGTGTTTTCTCCAGCGCACTAAATACTGAGGCTTAATAAGTTCACATTCCGTGAAACATTAGATTTAAAATGCTGTTTATTCAGGAGCAGGAAGCTTTTCCCCACTGCAGGGAATCGAACTTGCACCATTGAGCCTCACTGATAGTGTCAGGAATCGAACACGCAGCTCTCTGATCATATTATAACCAACACAGCCAGACACTGCATTCAGTAGATCCCACAGATCCTCCTAAGACCGTTCGCCCCCAGCTCCATGAATCAGTCGTAGTTCCTTAATGTGGAGGCACTTCCGACAGAGGTGACTCTCTAGGAGTTTTGTGGTATTCACAAATTCAATCAGCCGGCAGTTCTGAAACGTTGGATGTGAATTTGAGAACAATCCAAACAATGTTTCTAACGGTTACATTGATTACGGGGGGAGTTTTCATATATTGCATTCACCCAGCTGCAATATCTGGTTTTTTTTTGCAGGGGAGACCCGGAGGGTTTCAACATTAACAGGGGGTCCCTGTGTGGCCTTTCAGTATTTACAGGTAGTTCCAGGGGTGTGTCACTATATAGACGGGGTGGCTGAGGTTATGTCACAGTTTACACTGAATTCCTGGTCAGCGTGCCTGTATTTACTGTGGATCCCTGGGGGTATGTCATATTTTACAGGAAGTCCATGGAGAGCTGTCAGTATTTTCAGTGCATTCCTGGTCTGTGTGTCAGTATTTACATTGATTGCATGTGTGGATTGCCAGTATTTACAGTTAATCATTTTCGAGGGGTGTGACAACATTTACTTGGGCTCCATTGGGAGTGGGTCGATGACAGTATTAATATAACTGTCTCATGCATTATTAACTAGGGTCCAGGGGTGTGGTGTTTGGTGGGGTGGCCATTGAGAATAGTCCTGTGAGGTGTCCCCGGGTTGCGTGTTAATCTTCACTGTGTCTCCACTGTTTGTAAGTCAGTTTGGAAAAGCGGAGCTCCAACTGCCTGTCAGCATTTGCCGGGACGCGCCAGGCGCGTGTCAGTGTTAACAGTGTGTCCGGGGGCCATGATATTTCTTTCATATGGTTCGCTCGTTGTTTAAGGCAAAATTTAACCTGTTCCCTGGCAACGACATTAGCATTGAAAGGCTGTTAACTGCTAAATATTCAGAGTTTACGAGAATCACCAATGACAGCGTCTGTATTTAGACATCGGTCGGGGAGTATGTCATTTCTTCCTTGGGTTGTGTGTCAGTTATTATACGGTCTCCATGTACGAGTGTCAGTATTCCCAAGGGTCGAACCGTTTGTGTGACAGTAATTGCTGAGGAGTATAGAGAGTGACCTCAATTTGATAGGGAGGGTGAATAGAGCCTGCCATTTCTTCCGGATATTTCACTAGCGCCTGTGCCACTGTTGAACAAGCTGTCCCAGGGGAATATCTCGGAATACGCAGGGTAACCCACATGCATTGAAATATTCACAAAATCTTTCCCCGAGCAGTGCGTTAGCATTTTGAATTTTTTCCTTGGGGTGTGTGTCAGCATATGCAGTTAAAACCGAATGTGACAATGTCTAAACGGGATTTGGATGAATGTATGAGTATTTACCAGGTTCCCCAGGGACTATGTCAGTATTTACCGAGTGACCACTGGAAATGTCTCAGTATTTATAGAGTATCCCCAGGGAGTGTGTCAGTATTAATAGGTTATTTCCCGTGAGTGTGTCAGTGTTCATAGTTATCTTCAGGGAGTGTCTCAGTATATACTGTGTATACCCAAGGTATGTCTCAGCATGGCCAGAGTATACCCAGGGAGTGTGTCACTCATTACAGAGTGGCCACGTCGAGTGCGTCAGTGCTTACAGGGTTGCCCGGAGGGGAGAGTCAGTATTTTAGTGGATTACCGGAATTGTGTCAGTGTTTGCATGGTGACCCCAGGGAGCGTGTCAGTATCTATAGGGGATCACCAGTTAATCTGTCTGTATTTACAGTGTTACTACGTGAATTGTGTCAGTATTTACAGGGTGCCCCCGGGAAGTGTGTCAGCATTTACAGTGCCCCTCCGGGAAGTGTGTCAGTTTTTACAGGGTGTCCCCGGGCACTGTGTCAATATTTAAAGAGTGACCCCATGGAGTGTATCAGCATTTATAGATCACCGGGTATTGTGTCGGGGTTTATATGATTGCCGCTGCGGTGCATATAAGTACTTATAAGTGAAATTGTCGGTCTTAGCACGGCCTGCCCGGGAGAGCATCAGGCTTTATGTGAGATCTCCAGTGAGTGCCTAAGTGTTTATTGGGACTCTAGAGTGATTGTATAACTATTTTGTTAGAGACTCTGGGGAGCATGTCAGCATTTACAGCCGTATCTACGGTGTGTTTGTCAATTTTTATGATGCGTGTCCATGAAGTCGGCCAGTATTTCTGGGGAAGCCGGTGGAGTGCGTCAGTATTTATAGGGGGTCTGCAGGGGAGATATCGGTATTTACATTGCGTCACCGGGGAAGGTGGCAGTATTTATATGCAGTCTCCGGGAAGTGTGTCAGTAATTATGTGGGATCCCTGGGGATAGTGTCAGCATTTAATTGTGTCCGTGGATGGGGAGGTGATTGCCTAGTCGTATTGTCGCCGAACCAGCAACCCAGAGACCCAGTGTAATCTTCTGTGGACCCGGGTTCGAATATCACCAAGACAGATCATGTCATGGAATGAGATCAAATATGTGGAAGGAAACCTGCTGCTGATTAACACATACATCCACAACAAACTGAGGAATCATTGCTCATCCATGTTGAACATCAATTGGAGGAAGCACTGAATGAGGCAATGGTGCAGAATGTTTACTGGTTTGCTGAATTCAATGTCCATCACCAACTAGCACTAATGCTGACCAAGCTGGGCGAGTGCTAAAGGACCCTGTGGTGTGTGTCAGTGTGGACTATTGGCCCCTGGGGAGTGCGTGGGGATTTGCTTGGGTACCTGATGCGTGTTTCGGGAGTTGTTGCGTATCACTGGGGACTGTGTCTGGATTTGCCATTATTTCCATGACACTGTGTCGGGATTTGCTGCGTCTCCCTGGGGAACATATCCGCATGTGCTGTGGTCCCCTGGCGATTGTGGCCCTATTTACGCCGGGCGCATGGGGGGGGTGTTAGGATTTGCTGTGGGTCCATGGGGACTGCGTTTGGATTTGCTACGGGTCCATGGGGTGTGTGTTGGGATTTGCTCATGGTGCATAAGGAATGTTTTGCGATTTTCTCCCCATGCATGGGGGGTTTGTTGGGATTGCTGTGGGTCCATAGGGGGTGTATTGGAATTTGTTAATGGCGCATGGGGGGTGTGTTGGGAATTGATACGGCTCCATGATGAGTGTGATAGGATTTGCTGCAGCTCCATGTGGAGTGTTTCGGGATTTGCTGCGGATCCCTGTTTGGTGGTTCAGGATATGCTGCTTGTCCCTGGGTGCTCTGTTGGGTTTACTGTTGGCCACAGGGGACTGTTTCAGGCTTTGCTTCCTGCCCATGATGAGCGTGTTCCGATTTGCTTCCTGTCCTTGGGGAGTATTTTGGGGTTTGCTGCCTTTCCCTGGGAAGCTTTCTGGGGACTTTTAGCGGTCCCGGAGGTGTTTTTCTGGATATGCTGTGTTTCCCTGGGTAGTTTTTCAGAATTTCAATTGATCCCCTTGCGAATGGCCCCATATTCCCCACTAGTCCCTGGAGATTGTGACCGTATTTCCTGTGGTTCTCTGGGCATGCTGATATTTCATGTGGATCCCTGGGGAGTGGGTCTGGATTTCCTCTGGGCCACTGTGAAGTTTCTCCATATTCCCTGATTGTCCCTGCAGATTAGTGAACCAGATTTACAGTCTGTAACTGGGGAGTGTGTTGGGAATTATTTGGGGCCCATGGGGAATATGCTGTATGTGCTGCGGCCCTCTGTGGAGTTTGTCAATATTTGATGGGGTCCCTGGGCACTGAATCAGGATCTGCGGAGTCTTCCTCTAGAGTGTTTCGGGATTTGCTGTATTCCATTGGACATTTAGTCGGGATTTGAAGGGTTCCTTGGGAGGGTTTCAGTATTTTGAGGGTGGTGGTATTTGCTGTCGTCCCTGGGGAGTAACTCAGTGTTTCCTGGTTTCCCCTGTGGTATGAGCCTGGATTTAGGTGGGATCGTTGGTTTCTGGAATGGCATTTCCTTACGGTTAATCAAGAGTGAAATGAGGTATTCTTAGGGCCCCTGTGTCGTCTGTTAGTATTTGCTGAGGGCCACTGGGGAGTGCCTCAGTTTTTCATTGGTGTCCGGTGAGTGTGTGTCGGGATTTACTTGGGATCCCTCGGGTGTATGAACCTATTTCCTTATGGCTGATGGGGAGTGAGTCCGGGTTTGCTGCTAGGCCTTGGGAAGTTTGTCGGTATTTCTGGTGGGTCCATGTGGAGTGTCCAGGGATTTGCTGTTGGTCCCACAGGGGGGTGCATAAATTTACTGGGGGTCACTTGCGACTGTTTTGGAATTTGCTTGTTGCCCATGGGGGGCCTGTCTTGATTTTAATGGAGGGCCCCTGGGTGCGTCTTGATATTTGCTCTATGTCCTTGAGGATTATGTCGTGATTTGCTGGTTCTCCCTTTGGAGGTTGTTGGAATTTCCTGAAGGTCATTTGGGACTGTTTGGAAATTTGCTTGTGGCTCGCGTGGAGCCTGTCTGGATTTCAATGGAGCTCCCCGGGGTGTGTGTCGATATTTGCTTTATTTCCCTGGGGAGTGTATCGGCATTTTCTGCCTGGCCCTGAGGATTGTGAGCCGCTTTTCTGTGCATCGTTGAAACAAATTGTGTTGATTTGCTAGGGTTTCTTGGAAATTATCTGGAATTTGCTGGAGTACCCTTTTGAATTCAGTCTTGGTTTTAATTTTTATACCCTATTTTAGTGTTGTTACTTGCTCGGTGTCGTTGGGGAAATTGTGTGGATTATACTGCCCCTGGGGAGTGTGTGGAGTTTTGCTGTGTGTCCTAGTGATGTGTGTTGGCATTTTCTGGGGGCCCATGAGGTGTGTGTTGTGAGTTGCAGGGGGCAGCTGGGCAGTCTGTTGGGATGTGCTGTTTAACCCTGGTGAGTGTGTAATGGTTTGCAGGGCATCCATGTGGAGTGTGTTGGGATTCACTGTGGGCCATTGGAAAGTGTTATTGAATCTGCTTTGGTCCCTGCAGAGTGCATCATGATGCGCTGGTGGCTCCTCGGAATTTACTTGCGATTTGATTGGGGCCGCTAGGAGTGTGCCTGCATTTTTTGTTGATCACTGGGAAGTGTGTCATCATTTGCTGCCGGTCCCTGTTCAGCTTGTCGGCATTTGCTACGGTTCCCTGGTGAGTATTTCTGGATTTTCTAGTGAACCCTGGAGATTGTGTCGGCATTTGTTGCCGGTCACTCATGAGTATTTTGGGACTTTCCAGTGTACCCTTCTGAGTGTTACGTGGTTTGTTCGGAGCCCTTGGGGAGTGCCCTCTGTCTACAGGCACCTGGGGCATGTGTTAGGATTTGTTGAGCATCCATTGGGAGTGTGCCCCTATTTGCTGCGTGCCCATGGTGAGTGTGTTGGGAATTTTATGTAAGCCCCTGAGGAGTATGTTGTGATTTGCTGCGGCTTCCTGGGGAGTGTGTCGGGATTAGATGCGGGACCCTGGGGCGTGTTCCGGGATTTCTTGCCGGCCCCTATGGCCTTTGTTAGGATTCAAAAGATGAATGTAAGATGCCATCGTAATTTCTATGAAATGGCACTCGCTCAGGAATAACCTGTTCACTGACGCTCAGTTTGGGTTCTGCCAGCGCCATTCAGCTCCTGACTCCATGACGCCCCTGGTTCAATTATTATACAAGCAGCTAACTCAAGATGTGAATTGAGAAGGAGCCCCTCTCTCATCTCGACAACCTTTTACTGAATATGTAATGAAGCAGCACTGACAACACTGAATTACTGGAATCAGCGATAATAATGTCCACTGGTTGGATTCATAGCTAACAAAATGGAATGTGGTTTTGGTTTTTGGGGTCAACCATCTGCGTCCCACGTCATTTCTGCAGCAGTTCCTCAGGGAATTGCCCTAGGCACAACTAACACAAGCAGTTGCTTCAGTGTACTTCACTCCATTACTATGACAGAAGGGAGGATGTTCGCTTGGCTGCTCAACTTTCAACACCAATTCCGAGTCCACAGATACTGAAGCAGTCCATGGAATACTCCGCAAGGCCTCGACGACATTCAAGATTTGACTGATAAGTGACAGGTAATGTTCGAGCCACACAAATTCAAGGCATGCTATCATCTCCAACCTGGAAAAGTCCAAGTACTCCCTCTTGACATTCAATGGAATAACCATCGCTGAGCCCAGCACTTTCAACATATTGGGGGTTGCTATTGACCAGCAAATTAACTGGATCATCCATATAAATATTGCTGCTGCAAGAACAGGGCAGAGGCAGGGAATTTTGCAGAGTTACTCAAATCCGGCTTTTCTTAAGCCTATCCGACCATCTACAAAGGTACACGTCAGGAGTGTGATGGATTACTGTCCTCTTGCCTGAATGAGTGCAGCTCCCACAACACTTCAGAATCTGGACCTAACCATGGGGAAAGCTGCCCGCTTTATTGCCGCCAATTAAACAAGCACTCACTCCATCCACCATGACGTGCATTAGCAGCAGTGTGTCCCATGTTCGAGATGAGCTGCAGGAACTAAGCAGGGTTACTTCAACATCACCGTTCAAACTGCCGAAATCAAGGGCAGAAGATATATGGGAACACCACCAGCTCCAAGCCACACACCATCCCGATTTGGAAATATGTATCGCCGTTCCTTCATTGTGGTGGGGTAAAATTCCTGTGACTCACTTTCTAACAGTACGATGCGTTTTAATAAATCACATGAACTGCAGCGTTTTAGATACATGGTCCATCATCTGCTTCTCAAGGGGAAAAAGCCAGCGGTGTCGATATACTGATCAAATTTAAAGAAATGTATTTATTTCATTGGGTTGCCTGTCAATATTTACAGAAGCTAAGCCCCTGCTTCCAGTTAATTCCCTGGGCCGTGTGGTCGCATTTTCAGGGAGTCCCCGGGGATATATTTCTCTCTTCGTGGTGGTTAGTTTGGCTGCTCTCCCTGGGGTGTGGGTTATTATTTACAGGATGGGCACCATGGTAGTTAGTGAATATCTATGATGGGAGGTGTTGGCGTCCCCTGAATGTGACTCAGTTTTTCCTGGATGTTTCTGGCGAGTTGATCAATATTCATAGGATTTCGCTGAAGGGTCCAGTCGTCTTTTGGAAGGGAGGGGTAGCTGTCTTCAAACTGTCAGGATTTACGGGGATACCCTGTTGAGTTTGCCCATATTCATGAGGCGGTGGTACCGGGGAGTTTGTCAGTTGTATAGGGGCACCCCTTGAAAGTGCCTCGTGTTACAGGGAGCATCATTCGGCGGTACATATGTGTTTAGAGAGGATGGGCCAGTGATGTTCATCAGTATTTATAGGATTCACAATGGAGAGGTATTTGGTATTTCGAGGGGTTCCCTCGTGGAGGTTTAATTTTTCTGGGAGTCCCCAGGAGCATGTTAATATTTAAAGGACCTCTGTGGTGGGTGAGAGCTAATGACACTGGAAAGGCAATCCAGATACCCCTGTTAACATCCAGGCTTTTGCTCTCCCACCACGGGTTTAAACCAATTTTGGCAAAAGTTGGAATTTTAATTCAATTAATAAATGTATAACTAAATGATTTTCTAATGATGACCATGGTATCATTGCCGAATATCGTTAAAAAGAATGGTTCACTAAATTCCCTTGGCGAAGGAGATCTGCCACCATTACCTGGTCTGGCCTGCTTCTAACTCCCGACCCACAGCAATGTGACATTGTCTTATATGCTCTCTGAAATGTAGGAGCAAATGTATAGTTTAATTAAACGGTTACAAATCCCGAAAATAATTATACATGATAGGGAAACTGAAATCAAACGTGGCATCAGAAACGGCAATGGCTAAGCCTATTCCGTCGACCATGCAAATTTATCCACCAGGCAGCTTTTGCTAAAGATATTTCACTGTCACATATACCAGTCGCCAGCAGCGTGGCAATGTCTGTAAGGTTTCATTACCGAATTAAGACCATGTCCCAGGCACAACTTTGAACACCCCTGGATATGACTGGTCCCACTGCCAGGACAGACCATGCAGAGTCTGCGGAACAATTGTACGAAATGAGTCTCAAGAGAGAATCTCTGGATGTCCTCAAAGTCGACTCTGCACATGTACGGGCTTAGAAACTGGGGCAGGTTTCCCTCAACACTATCACCCACAAACACCACTGGACAGACAGAGCCCAGATTTAGATAACGATTCAAGCTCCCTCCACACTGTGCAGGTACACCTCAGTGTTAGGAGCAGTTTCAAGTTCCCTCCACAATGTCTCCTCCAATCATTTCCTGAGTAGGCACAGCACAGCGTCAAATAAAGCGTCAATTTCGCTCTGCACCGTGAATCGCTCCGTGTGCATGCACAGCCCAGTCTTAGATACAGAATTCTACAAATCAAAGAAACATTTGTTGAGAACAAAAATGTTAACTCTGTCTTACAAGGGAGATCTCTCATTTTTAAAGCATTTACGATAGTTTCAGACTCCCCCAGAAGAGGAAACATCCTCTGCGTGGCCACTCTATCAAGCAACCTTCACCATCTTCTTTGTTTCAATAACGTCACCTCCAGTCCTTCTAAAACCGAATGGTCATGTACCGAAATTATTCAACCCTTTTAAAAAGATCACCCCTTCAATACAGAGTCAGGTAACAATTCTCTCAACTACTTCTACAGGAATCATATATTTTTTTCTTCATCGGCATGAGGAGAGTTTGAGTTGATTGGCCTTGCCTTGTTCTTATTGCAACGGACAGCATTGTTAGATGTATTAACAGCGTGCATTCCGAGAGTTGTTAATCCCTCTTGGTGAGTTCAGGGCCAGAGGGCATAATCTCAGAGAAAGCGGGTGCACATTTAAGACAGAGATAAGGTGGAATTTCTTGTCAGACGGGGTATTCAATCTGTGAAATCATTTAGAGCAGAGGGCTGTAGATTCTGGGTCGTTAAGTATATTAAAGGCTGAGATTGACCTATGTTTAATCAGTAAGAGATAGAAAGGTTATGGGAAAAAGTCAAAGCAGTGAATTTGAGGGTTATCAGATCAGCCATCATGACTCGTTGGGCCTAAGGGTTACCTTCTGCTCCAGAATTTTAAGGCCTTATCGTCTTTGGTTTTTTGGCCTTCCTTAAACTCTCCTAGTACACTGCAACAACATTTCCACTGGGACAACAGTAGGCCGGCGTTATTTACAGAGTAAAGCTCCAACCGCATTGTCACATTAAACAATCCTTGCAAGCAAAGTACGCTGATAGATGCAGGGCATATCTTCCTCGACACTGTCCTCATCAAACACTCCCGGGACAGATAGAGCACAGGATTAGATACAGACTAAAGCTCCCTCTCCAATGTCCCCATCAAACACTCCCAGCACAGGTGCAGCACGGGGTATGATAAAGAGTAAATCTCCCTCTACAGTGTCCCCATCAAACACTCCCAGAGCAGACACAGCACGGGATTAGATGCAGAGTAAATCTCCCTTACACAGTCCCCATCAAACGCTCCCAGGACAGGAACAGCACGGGGATAGAAACAGAGTAATGCTCCCTCTAGACTATCCCCGTAAAACACCCGAAGGTCAGGTACAGCATGGGGTGCAAAACAGATTAAAGCTCCATCCTCCCTCCTCCCTCCTCACTCTCCCCATCAATCACTGCCAGGACTGACGCTTCCTCAGTGCTGTCAGGTAGGAAGTTCCATCATTTTGACCTTTGAAAGTTAAGGAACGGCAAGATATTTCCAAGTCAGTGTGATGAGTGACTTGGAGGGAATCTTCCATGCTCTGGTGTTCCCATCTATCTGTTGCCCCTGTCCATCCTGATGGTAGTGATTGTGGTTGTTGAAAGTGTTGAGGAAGGGGACTTGGTGAATTCCTGCAATGCGTCCTGTAGATCGGACACATTGCTGCTACAGTGCATTGGTGTTGGTGGGAGTGACTGTTTGTAGATTTGATGTCAATCAAGCGGGCTTATTTCTGCAGCTTCTTGAGTATTGTGTGAGCTGCACTCATCGTGGCAAGTGGGGGGTATTCCATTACATGCCTGACTTGAGCATTCTTGATGGTGTGCAGGCTTTGGGAAAACAGGAGTTGAGTAACTCATCGCAGGATTTCAAGCGTCTGAGCAGCTCCTTTAGCCACAGTATTCATATGGTTAGTCAGTTCACAAAAGTATCGCTTGTCTTATTCCTGGGCTTGGATTATCTTATTTTGTTTATAAATGCTTTCATTTAGATTTTTAAAATCTCTAAAGGTGTCAGTGGACTTTTCAATTCTGAATTAAGTGTACACATTTTATGCTAAAAATTAAACACTGCAAAACCATTGCGATAGAAATGCCACTGTTCCCTAGTCGAACACGTCAACTGTCACGTCATAACTCAAGCATTTGGCAATGGCCGTCTCCAACATGAGAACATCTAATCATCATGCCTTGACATTCAATGGCATTAGTATCGCTTAATCCCCCAAAATCAATATCCCTGGTTGACCATTAAATAGAAACTGTGCTGGAAGAACGATAAATATTATGTGGTTACAAGAGCAGGTCAGAGGATCGGAACCTTGTGGTGAGTAAGACAAGTCATATCTCATCAAAGCCTGCCCACGATCTAAAAGGCTCAAGTCAAGAGTGTAAATGGATTCTCCCCATTTGTCTGAATAAGTGCAGCTCCCACAACACTCAAGAACGTCAAAACCATACAGGAAAAAAAACAGCCCACTTGATTGGAACCCCATTCCGAAAAATTAACTCCCTCAACCAACAACTCACAACAGCAGCAGTGCGTAACATCTACAAGATGCAGTGCAAGGTTCATCAAGGCTGCTTAAACCCATGACTGCCACGACCTGGAAGGACAAGGGCAGTAGATAGATTGGAGCAACGATACCTGGAGGTTCTCCTCCAAGTCACTCACTATCCTGAATTCAAAATGTATTACTGTTCCTTCACGGTCACTGCGACAAAACCCTGGAAGTCCCTCCTTAACATGACGGTAGTTGTTTAAACGCCAGAGGACCTGCAACAATTCAACACTGAAGCTCACCACCATCAGCTAAACGGAAACTAGGGATAGACAATAAATGCAGGCCTTGCAAGCGAAGCCCGCATCCCAAAAAATATTTTGTAGAAAATGTCCTCAACATGTAGTGTGACAGTGGACAGTGACGTTACATAACATCCACCACTCAATGGAATGTAGTTGTCCCATCCTCGCGTTAATCTAAGGAAAATGGATTCATTAAAACATAAACACAATAAAGTACACCACAATGAATGGAGCGTTATTCAAATCTGCCGTCCTTCATATCCCGATGATTGACCCATGCAAATCTACCCCAGCATAAAACGGTCGGAAATTGTTAGATTGTGAGAGTGTAGAGGGAGGTTAATTATATATCGAACACGGTGCTGTTCTGTATTGGGCGTATTTGATGGGGAGAGTGTAGAGGGAGCTTAACTATGAATCTAACCCTGTGCTGCACATGACCTGGGACTGTTTGATGGGGACAGTGTAGAAGTAGATCTCATGTATATCTTACCCCGTGCTATGCCTATCCTGGGAGTGTTTGAAGTGGACAGTGTAGAAGGAGCTTTCCCCTGAATGTAACGCCATGTTGCACCTGCCATGGGAGAGTGTTTTCAGAGAGTGTAGAGGGAGCTTTACTCGGTACGTAATCCATGTGGATCCTACTTTGTCATTGTTTAATGCGACAGTTTAAATGGAACTTTAATCTTTATCTAAGCACAAGCTGTATCTGAACATGTATTGTGAAGAGTTATAAAATTATAGAAATTTTACAGCACATGAAGATGCCACTTGCCCAATCTTGTCTGTTCCCTGCGTTAAAGTGGCAATAAAGCCTAATCCAACTTTGATTAATTTGATCCATGGCCATGCAGGTTACAGTACTTGAGAAGCACGTCCAGAGACATTTTAAATGAGTTCAGACTTTTTCTCTTTTCTACCATTTTGAGGCAGTGAATATCAGAGCCATCAAAATATTTTCTCACCTCTCCTTAATCTTTCTACCAGTCACGTTAAATGTCTTCCCCCTCATCACCAAGCTCTCTGCTAAGGTAAATATGCCTTCCCTACCCACATTTTAGAAGCACTTCACAATTCTGCAAATCTCAAAACAAATCTCCTTCAAAGGAGAACAAGACCAGGATTATCCTATCATTCTCCATAGATGCATTTTTTTAGCCCTGGCAAGTTCCTCGTAAATCTCTTCTGTGCCCTAACTGGTACAATTACATTATTTCTGTGATAAGCTGAGCAGAATTTCTCGAAAACCTCACATTGTTGCTCAATAATGTATTATATATTCCAACCACAGACTCCCTGCTGTAATACGCCATGCCTCAGCTAATGAAGGGATGGATTCCATATGCATTCTTAATCACTTTTGCAGCTCTCCTGCTACCTTCAGCAGTCTGGGACATTCAGCTCAATGTCCATCACTTCCACCCATTAATTATATACTCCTTTACGTTGTTTCACATCATGAATTTATTTAACTCCACCTCTCCTTCTTCATTTTAATTTGCTGTGGACTGTATAGAAAAAGCTTGCGCTGTAACAAAACCAGTGGTGCACTTGTCCTACGTTTGTTTGATAGGGACACAGTAGAGAGAGGTTCACTGTAACTGGTTCTATGACGTACCTGTCATGTGAGTTTTTGATTGGTACTGAGAAAAGTGAGTTTTCCTGTTTTCCTTACCACATCGTGTAACTTCACAGGGAACGTTTAATGTGGGTATGATGCAGAATGATTAACTCTCAATCTAGCACAATTTTGTACATTCCCTGTGAGTATTTGAAGTGGACTGTCCAGAAGAAGGATTATCTTGTATCTTGAGATGTATCTGCTCTTGAAGTTTTGATGGCAGCAGTGGAGAGGGAGCTTTAATTACAATATAAAATGTGCTTTCCTCACACTACTCGTGTTTGGCTGTGCACATGTGTAAATGTAATTTTACTCTTTACCTATTACCATACTTTAGCCGACCGAAGAATGTTTGATGATGTAGTGTCGAAAGTGCTTTATTTGTTTACTAATCCTGAGCCTTAACTGCATTGGAAGTGTGGAAAGGTGACAGTCGAATTGGAGTTACGATATATCTAAACTCATTCAAAATGTGCTTTGTGTTTTTGATGGGAGACTATACAGTGAACCTCACTTTGTACCAACACCACGAATTACCTGCTCTGGGACTGTATGTTTGTGCGAGAAGAGCGTGCCTCACTATTCAGCTAAACCCCAACTGTACATGCACCAGGGAGTGCATGATGGACAGAGCCCAGGGAGTCTCACTTTGCATCTAAGACCGGGATAAATTTGATTTGGGAGGATTTTATGGGGAAAATTTGGTGGGAGATTTAGCCTATTTTATTTCCCGAATGGTAATATGCTGGGGAGTTTTCGATGGGACAATGTAAAATGAACGGTTCTGTGTATGATGCATCATGATATGCTGCTCTGTCAATATATTGTTGGTACACCAGAAAGTGAGTCCGGCTCGCTCTGTCCTCGGAGTGAAGAATCTGTAGTTGAATAAAAGGAAAACTCTCTATCAAAGCCCCTGTTGCAAATGCCCAGGGAATCATTGGTTTGCACAGTTGTAATGTGCACCCCTGGCCTCAATCATTTGTTCACTTCCATGCAGATGTATCGTCCAGATCGACCTTTTTGTCACTTCCCATTCTGAAACATCACTGAACTGACCTTGATGTCAACAGCAACCAGGTTGCTACACGTACCACAAAGTTATTGTTATTATCACACAGGCACATCACTTACCACACTCTGAACGACAAACCCAAACAGATACATCAATTAAATCACTCTGATTTAAACCACCTGTCTAGGTATATTACTTTCCTCAATTTTATTGACACCACCGTGCAGATACATCACTTACCACAATGTTCTTATCACCCTCCATACAGTTGATTCACCGTCCACAAGTTTAACATCACTGTCCCTCCAGTCAGGTCCCTGATATCAATCTCATTGCAAATATCCATTCATTTAGCTAACTAACCTCACTATTAATTTCACTATCCATACAATTAGATCATTTACCTCACTCCTATTTTCAATATCCATGCAGTAATATCACTGACCTCACCCTTAATTTCAATGTCCATTCATTTAGTTTGCTCACTTGACTCTTATTGTCACTATCCATCCAATTGGTTCACTGACCTCACTATAATTGTGACTTATTGTGCTTGTTAGCATGCAGGTGCAGCAAATAATTAAGAAGGATAATTGAATTTCCGCTTGTATTGCTAGGGTATTGGATTTTAAAAACAGTGAATTCTTGTTACAACTGTCCGCAGTGTCAGTGTGCTTGGAGTACAGAGAAAAAAAATGTCCCTTTCTTTAAGAAATGATGCATTGGCATTGGAGCAAGTTCCACAGGGAATCATTAGTCTGATTCCTAGCATGAAGTTGTTGACTTATCAAGAATGGCTAAACTGGCTAGGCCTTTATTGATTACAGTTTAGAAGAATGAGGGTTGATCGTATTGAAACATAATTGTTTCTAAGGGGGCTTGACATGGCAGATGTTGAGAATATGTTTCCATGAGTGGGGGATGCTTGAACTCGAGTATGTAGATACAGGATAACAGAAAGACATTAAGCACGGAGATTCGAAGGTTTTTCCTCTCTTAGGGCGTAGGGAATAGCTGGAAGTATCTACCCCTGCGTGTTGTGAAGGCTGGATCACAGATTGTATTTAAAGAGGTGATAGATATACTGTTGAAATATCGTGGAGTTGAGGACAAGGAGGAGCTGGAATGCAAGACGACTTGAAAACTTTGGCAGATCAACGAACATCTTATCGAATGACAGTGCAGGCTTGAGGAGCCGAATTTCATTCTCCTGCTCCTATGTTTTCAGTCTTTATATGCTCTATCCATTCAGTTAGTTCAGGGAGCTTAATCTTTTTGTCACTGTCCATCCAGTCAGATCGCTTACCTCACTCATTGTCGTTGTCATTATAGCTAGACCACTGTCCTCACTCTCCTTGTCTCTCTCCATCTCGTTAGACTGGAAAAACTGAGCAGGTCTGGCAGCATCGGCGGAGAAGAAAGTAGTTGACATTTCGAACCCTCATGACCCTTCAAGTTCTGTTGAAGATTCATGCTGGAGATGAATTCACTGATATTACCCAACCGTCTGAGTACATTGAACTTCTTCTGCAATTGCTTCCAAATCCACTGGTTCAGAGGTCTCACATTGGCCCCCCTTTCCAGCAGATAATCTGCGCTCCTGCAGCAAGCACTGAATGCCCTGTGTCTGAATTTTCACTTGAATATCCAAATTTTCAGCAGAAACAAAAAAAAAACATAGGAAATACCTGTGGTGGTTACGGACCAAATCCCGGTCTCTAGCAGGAGAGGAAAACCCAGCCTTTGGAACGCACAGATTATCCTTGATTGTGACAGGACAAGTTCAGAAACCAATTGCAAAATTAAATAATGCAGCATTATTGGTTTTAAAAACAGACACGCATGAAAAAAATAATCAGGAATAATTCTTAATTATATGCACATCATTAGTTAGACTCCGGTTGGAGAATTTTGTCCAATTCTAACCATCAGACTGTGGCAACAATGGAATTCCGTGATGACGATTCAGAATTGATTTATCTGAATGTTTCCGAGGACCTGGCGAGATTGAAAATTCGGGGAGTGTCTCTGTAGAGTTGGTAAGATTAATGGGAGAATAAGTCTTGGTTTGAAATACATGAAAGTTTTGATCAGAGTGATTGAGATGAAACTGGTTCTAGTGGCTGATATTTTTCAAACATGAAATAACAGATTAAAGGTAATCGTCAAAAGTTAATGGAATACAAGTGTGGAGAAAGATTTGCAGGAGTCCATATTCCCTTGGGTGGAGGGGGTTGCAGACCCAAATGAACACCCTCAGAATGGGATGGGAGCAGTTGGAAAGGGGAGCCAATGTGAGACGTCTGAACCAGTGGGTTTGGCAGCAGTGCCAGAAGAAGTTTAATGTACTCAGACGGATGGGTAATATCAGTGAATTCTTCTCCACAGGGCATATCCTACTCACAACGTCACCAACCTCTCACACAGCTCATTCTACCGCACCCCCATCACTCACCCATCAGCAGTCACTGACCACATGTACTAATGCTTAATATTCACAATCACCTCCTAACTCTCACACACCTTGCACTGGTACCACCTTCACATACACCAATTACTGTTTCAACTTTACCCCCGGCTATTCAGCTACGGCTCGCAAAGCAACCAACGCAGTACCACACCATCATTGACATTCTGCCCTCCATGGCTGGAAGGACAACGTGACAACTTACAAACAGGGAGTGGGAGAGAACCAGAGGGTACCAGGCACACCTTCAATTACTGTGCTTCAGGGAGGAGATGGCTCTTTGTATCGTGGGAGCGGCTGTGACAGAGCCTATAGCTTTAGGTATCTCCATGGGTATTCGGGATATTGCTATGTCACAGTCTGTCCTTTCTGAAGGCCCAGCTCACCTTCATGGTTCTGTCTGGAATGATGATGCACAAGCTGCAGCGGCTGGGGAAATGGAGATCTTGCTCTCCATCCCACCCACAACCCCTCACTCAATCCAAAACGCCTGATTTCAAGCTTGGTAATGGCAGCCAAAAACGAGCAGCTCCCCTTTGAGAGAGAGGGGGAGAGAGAGGTGGGTTGAGAAAGAGATAGTTTGTGGGGGGTAGGGGCAAGGGATAGAGGGCGGATGGGAAAGACGTGGC
>NC_135894.1:2237590-2327590 GCF_964194155.1 Cetorhinus maximus | reverse complement strand
GGGGCAAGAACGAGTGAAACATGTTCCTTTTTAAATTGAAGTGCATTAAATTTAAAAGCAAATATTTTGCAGGAAGAATGGGAAAAGGCAGAGGGATTGCAGTTAATCGGAGGAGTGAGACCATGGAGGCACCAAATGATTAAGTGATTAGGTTAAAATTGAGGAGGTACAATTCCTGGCATCAATGCAGTTCAATTACTACATGGATGATGGATGAACACGATTTGTTGTGAGTTAGGGTATGGACCGCATTGTTTGGGATGAGCTTCTGTTTCTTAAGGTAGTTAATTGACCACGGTGACACTGGAATAATGGAGCCTGTGTTCAGGAACAGGGGAGTGTTTATTCAGTAGCTGGGTAACGGCGGCGATTTGATGAGTGAAATTTTGTGGGTGGAAGGGGGAAATTTGGTAGTGGCGAGTATTGGTGGTCAGCAGTAAGCTCAGGGTCAAACGGATGGCACATGGTTTGAACAGCCTGTTTCTACCGCAGATATTGGCCAGGGAGGCTCGTGTATTCAGTGGATCAGGAGTGGAGTTTCTGAGATATACTGAAGAGAAGAGATTTCATCTTCCCAAAGTTCAAATAATAGGAACAATTATGAAGTTAAGTGCTGTTTATAATATGAATAACTAGACAGAAATAGTTTCCATGTGAACCAACAATATCCAGGAAGGTATAAAATCTGCTTGCATATCATGAAGTGTCCAATTGATGCGAGCAGGTAATTGCAACCAATCATAATGTTTCGGCAGCATGTACAAACTCAAGGATAAATTCCTGTCGTTTGTTGCAACATTCCAAAGTATTGTTCTTAAATTCTGATCCATTCCTGTAACGTTCCAATCCATTGTTCTCAGATTGTGATCCGTTGTTGGAACGTTATAATCGATTGTTCTCAGACTCTGATCTCTCATCTCCCTCACCCTGGAGCCGCTGATCCGTCTCAGTGTCGGAGGTGTTGCGTCAGCTCACACTATGTGATAACACATTGTCAGGAGTACCTTACTAATAGATGAGGAAAAGTCTTCACTGACACAATTAGAATCCATGGAGACAGATGATAATTTCAGTCACAAAACAAAGAGGTTCTGTTAACCCCTTTCAATCCAATGTTTTTTTTTCACACAATAAATTCGATTTTTTACCCAGTCCGGATGGGATATATAACTTTCACTGAGGGAAGGAACAGTGGAAATATTGAAAGCTCAGGCAATAATGTTTCACTCCTCCTTTGCTTTGGGACTGCGGGTTTCAAAATGTCCCAACTGCCTTTTTATGACAGGAGAGATGAATACTATCTGGAACTAAAGAGCAGCTAGTGTAATGTCGATGATGGGAGCATTTCTTGAGGTCATAATCTTGCTCAGAAATGCATGTTTCTTTTTAAAAAGATTAGGTTCATAAATTATCAGAAGCACGGATATGTCAATTGGAAGTCACATCTGATAATCTTAATATAGGCCTTTTTTTAAGAACGAGAGTATTGCTGAGAGAAGAGTGCTTGATATTATGTCGGTGAAGGTAGTGTAATCAAGAACCGTTTTTTGGAGTTGTGATCGAAATAGAACCCCATGGATTAAAGGAACAGTACCAGTGTGAATGCGAGATTGGTGAAGAGACAGAGAGAAGTGGAGGCTAATGGTTGTTCAGAATTGAGGGGAGTTTAAATTGATGTGAACCAGGGATCGACATCAGATGCGCTGTCCTTTATTATACAAATAAAGGACAAGGGACTCGATACAAATTTCATAATTTCTAAAACTGGAGGGAACTTTTTTTTAAATTTGGGGTGCAAATTTATGACTGATCTGACGAGATGTATTTTGCTCTTAGTGCTATGTGAACGTGAAACTCTCTGCCTCAGAAAGCAGTCCAGGCGGGGTAACTGAATATATTTTCTGGCAGCAGAACGTGGATTCTTGTTATCAAGGTAATCAAAGGTAATTATCGATAAATGGAAATGTAGAATTTGAAAAACAAAAAGATCATTCATGATCATGTTGAATAGCGGAAAAGGCTCGAAGGCCTGAATGAATTACTGATCCTCCAATATAATATGTCCTTATTTGCAGATAACAGGATGCTGGGAATGCAAAGAGTGAGGTGGGCAGCATTATGCTTCAGAATAATGCACACAGCTTGGTGAAATTGAGTAAAAAGTGGGAATAGACACTTAAACCAGGGATGCGTGAAAGATACATTTTGGAGGTGGAATGATGAGAGAGAAAGTAAACTAAATGGGGCAATTTTAAACAAAGTGCAGGAAGAGAACTGATACAGGTACACAATTGTTAATAACTGGGTGGATAAGCAGATAGATTTGTTTAAAATCCTTAGAGGATGTGAGACCTTATAAATTTAGACAGAGAACACAAACGTAAAACATTAAATTTAAGTTTCACACATCACTGGCTAGGGCTCCGCTGGGAAATTCTTTCTTACATATTATCAACTACTTGAGGTTTTGGAGTGATTGCAGAGAAAATTTAGCGGAATGCTGTGAGGGATGAGCGATTTCAGTTCAATTGGGGAAACTGGGGAATCTGGAATTATTCTGCTGTCATCAGTCAGGTAAAAGGGGAATTGTATTGAGTTCTCCAAATTAATGCGGAGTTTAGGAAAAGTAAGGTGTGTTCATATGAACAACGAACCGTAACAAGGTGTACATTAATTGGTAAAATTGCCGAGGGCACTTAAAGAGAATTTTTGTTTTAATACAGAATTGTTAGAATTTGGAATACACTGTTTGAAATCAAGTTCGAAACCGCCTGCTCGGGCTGATAGAACATATGCCATGACACTATCTCAAAGAAGAGCAGTGGGCTCTCTCTAGTGTCATGATCAATACATATCCCCCATCAACATCACAACACAAGAAATTACCTATTTAGTTGAGAGCTCTGAGGAATGACAAAGATCATGGATGTGATTTCCCCGGATGGTCAGAACCCTCACTGTGTCTTTGGTGGGACGTTTCAATGACGGGTAGAGGGTGGTTCAGGAGGATTTTTGAGAGAATCTTCCCCACAGTGAACTGAAACAAAATGCCTCTATGGAGCCCAAAAATTAATTTATCCCTTTTCATAAACAAGGAATCATTGGTGACATTTCAGCAGTCTGGGAGTCGGACCACATGTTCCCAGATCGCACTAAAAAATCCAGAGAGCATGAGCAAGGCTATAAACGCCGGTTTTGTCACCACCCTTCTGTATTGCAGTGAGATTTGTGTCAACTACCAGAGTTAATTCCAGGTGCTGGGGAATATCCAGCAAAGATGCATCCACAGGACACTCAAATTCAAGTGGGAGAACTGCTGAACAAATTCTTCTACCATCACTGAAGGCATCTCCTCCAATATCGCAACCCTGACCATGTGAAATCAGCTACACTGCTTTGGACACTGCACCCACGTGTCAAAGAATTAACTTGTGAAGCAGATCCCCTTTTCACAACTTGAGGGTGTCACGTGATCTCAATGAGTAGAGACAAAATGCTAGAAGGGCACTCTGGCTTCCGTAGTGAAAATGGGGCAAACGGGCATCGGTGTACTGGAGGAAGTTGCCTCATCGAAAATGCTGCAATGCATTCAGAGACACTCTACTTTGGAGAAGTGACAAAAGCGAAAAGAGATGGAAGCGAACCCTGAATCATGGAAGCCCATTCCTCAGGGAATTTCCTTTCCTATCTGCATGAATGCTGGTATCTACAGGATTCGTCCGCTGAGGCAAGTGTGGCACACAAACACTGAACCCTACGAGGCGTCATTTTCGTTTCGAGCAACTGATTGTCATGATGATGATGTGATAACGACATTTGATTTAGTGAATGAATTCCTAATTCAATTATTGTAATGTCTTCACATTAGGCAATGCCAACACTATCCCCACCCCCGTGCTAAATGTGAGGGAGTTTGAACAGATGTAGCAACGCACAGCCGGGCATCCAGAAGGGGCGGTGATCTATCAGCAGCAGCAAAATTGTATAAATCTGCAACCTTTGAACTCAACCCACAATCTCCAGTACAATCACATCAGCAAAGCTACCAAGATTCCTAATGAAGTGCATGAGGGCATATCAGGGGCAGCACCAGCCATACTTAAAAATATGATTTCAATATGGGCCAGCCACATCACCGGACTCCATGCATGAAATACTGCACAAGGAACAATCTCATCCAGGTACTTGTTAAAGGAAGTGAGGCAACCCGCCTCCACCAGACTTCCAGACAACGCATTCCAGGCCGTAACTGCACTCTGGGTAAAAGGATTTTACCTCACATCCAACCTAAACCTCCTTATCCTCACCTTGAGCTTGTGACTGCTCGTAACTGAGAAATGAGCGATGGGCAATAGTTGCTCCATACTCACTCTGTCCATGCCTTTCATAATCCTACTCAGCTCCTCAGTCTTCTCTGATACACCGAAAGCAGAACAAGTCTATGCAACCTTGCTTCACAAATTAAATGTTTCATCCCATACAACATCCCGGTGTATCTCATCTGCACCCCCTCCAGTGCAATCACATCCTTCCTGTGATGTGGTGACCTGAACTCCTGCTGTGGCCTCACCAAGATCCTATACAATTCCAACCTGATCTCCCTACTTTAATAACATATGCCTCAATTATTAAAGGCAATTGTCCATTGTGCGTTTTTCACCAAACCATTAACAAGCCTCGCCGCCTTCAGAGACTTATGGACACAGAAGGCAATCTGGCTTTGTTCTTTAGAACATCCTCGTGTCATGCCGTTCATTGAATACTTCCCTGTCAAATTACTCCTTCCAAAGCGTATCACCTCAAACTTTTCCGGGTTAAATTCCATCTGCCGCTTATCTGCACATTTGACCATCCCACTATATCGTCCTGCAGCCCAATACACTCAGCCTTCCGGTTCACGACCCGGCCAATCTTTTTGCCATCCACAAATTTATAATCTTAACCCGCACATATTAATCCATGTTGTTTAGATAAATGACGAACACCAGGGGATCCATCACAGTTCCCTGCGGAACGTCACTGGAGGCGGTCTTCCAGTCTTAAAGCAGCCTTCAGCCATCAGCCTCCGTCTCCTACAACTAAGCCAATTTTGAATCTACCTTATCAGATTAACACGTATCCCACGTGCATTTGCCTTCTTTAAAGTATCCTATTTTAGGCCATGTCAAATGCTTTGGTGATATCCATATAAACTGCATCAACTACACTACCCTCATCTACACACTTGGTCTTCTCAGAAAAAAAAAATTGTGAGGCATGTCCTCTCACTGAAAAAGCCGTGCTGACTATACCTGATCAATCCTTGCCTCTACAAATGGAGATACAGTCCGTCCTATAGAATTTTCCCCAATAGCTTCCCTACCACGTGAGATTCACTGGTCTTTAGCTTCCTGGCTGAACTCCACAAACTTCTCTGATAGCAGAAGCACCTTGGCTGTTCTCCAGCCCACAGGAACGCTCCCCTCCCCCCCCAGAGCCTCCACCCCTCCCCCCCCCCACTCCAACCCGCCACCCTCCCCCGTGGCCAGGGTTGAATTGCAAAATTGGGCCAGAGTCCCTGTGACGTCTTCCCTTGCGTCCTTCAACAGTTTGGACACCCGTCATTAGGACCTGGATATTTTTCCACTTTTAAGCCTGCCAACACCACGATTACTTTGTCGCCCCTATTAACAATTCACTCAAGAACCTCGCTGTTTCTCTCCCCGACTTCTATACGTATACCCTAATTTGCTTGCATGAAGTCAAATGTGTATTATTTGTTAAACTGTCTGCCGAGGTCCTCTGGCTACAACCATGATTGAACCCTTGGTCCCAAATGGGCCCTCCTCTTTCCCTGGTTTTTCTCTTCACATTGATATACATATAGAAAATCTTGCGATTTTCCTATTTTTAACAGCCAGAGCTTTCTCATATCCTATTATTGCTATCTTAATTGCTATCCTAATCTCCACGCCGCACATTTTGTAAGCCACTAATGCCACCGATGATTTGCTCCCCTTCCAAAAGCCTCCCTATTCCTACTCATTATATCCTGAATGTCCATGGACATCCATGTTTCTCTGGGCTTGTTACTCACACCTATCACCCTAGAGGGAACATGAAGTGCCTGTACTCTCCCCATTTCCTATTTCATCACCCACCCCCCACCCCCCCACCCCACCCCCCGGACTGCAATTCTGTAGATTTCCCCAGAAGAAGCCTTCCCCAGTCTAACTTGGCTATTTCCCGCATAATTTCCTAATGTCTATTCTCTAAACATCCAAAACATTTTGTTGAAACTGGTCTTTTTATGTGTCCATAACAAGATTTAATTGTACCATGTTGTGGTCGCTATCACTATTATGCTCGCCCACCACTATCTCAGCCACCTGTCCGGCTTCATTCCTCAGAATTATGACGAGCACTGAGCCGTCCGTTGTTGAACCCTGTATATCTTGACCAAAAAAGTTTTCCTCTACACATTTCAAGAAATCCATTCCATTCGACCCCTGAACACTTCAATTATCCCAATTCATTTTGGGAAAGTAGAAATCACTTAATATAATCAACATAGTGTTATTATTTTGACACAACTCTGCAAATTGTGTACAGGTTTGATCCTCAATTCACCTCTGACTATCTGGGGATCTGTAATAAGCACCGAACAATGTGGCTGCCACATTTTTATTCCAAAGCTCTACCCACAAAGCTTCACTTGATACCCCCTCAAAGAAGTCATCTCTCCTTACAGCAGTATCTGAATCCTTAACTAATATTGCAATGCCTCTTCATCTTTTTCTCCCTCCCATTCTCGCCTGAATATTCTGTATCCCGCAATGTCGAACGGCCAATCATGCTCCTCCCTCACCCACGTCTCAGTGATGGCTAATGTATCACAATTCCACGTCCCCCATAACGCATCTTTTTCCCTTTAATACGTATGGCTTTAAAGTAGAGGCCATCCAACATTGCCTTACTTCCGTGAAAATTATGCAACTCTACTCACTTTGACATGATTACTTTACTGTATTATGATGTACCCCTATACTGGTAACATTATGTGTCCCCTCCCCCTGCCGAATAACGTCATAACCCTCCCAAAAACTCTAACAAAGCCGCCCACAGTGATTGCAGTCCTGCTTTGGTTCAGATGTAGATCGTGCAACTTGTAAGGTTCCCTAATTCCCCAGAAATGGCACAAGTGCCACCAGAATATAAAACCCTCCCTCCTGCACCAACTCCTAAGCCACGAATGCAGCTGCGTTCTTCTCCTATTTCTGTGCTCGTTGGCATGTAGCACTGGGAGTATTCCAGATATTACAACCTGAAAGATCGTGTACTTCAGCCGACTGCCTAGCTCCCTGAATTCTTGATGCAAGACCTCATCCCTCTTTCGAACCATGTCGTTGGAACCAACATGTACAACGACCGCCACCTTATCACTCTCCCCCTTCAGGATGCCCTGCAGCCCACAGTGACATCCAGGACCCTGGCACGACGGAGGCAAAACACTATCCTGGAGTCACTTTGACGGCCACAGTATCTCATATTTGTTCCCCTGGATATAGAATCCCCTATAAATATTGCTCTTCCACCATCCCGCCCCTCCTGTAGAGACAGGTTGCTTGAGATCCCAAGAAGCTTGGATCTGTTTGCACTCCCTGGAGGAACCAGCGGACTCATCAGCCCCCAAAATAGAATGCCGATTCGCAAGTGGGACCCCAGGGGACTCCTGAACTACCAGCCTGTTTCTCTTTGACAGCCGAGTGGTCACCCATTCACTTCTTTCCTCAAATACCTTCAGCTGCGGTGTGACCACCAGTCTAAATATGCTAACCACGATGCTCTCAAACTCGCATATGCTCCGCAGTCTCCCGAGCCGCCGTTCCAGCTCTGAAACCCAAGCTTCCAGGAGAAGAAGCTGGATACACTTCCTGCACGCATGCTGGTGCTGGGCACTGGAAATGTTCCCAGGTTCCCACATGGAGCAAGAGGAGCACACCATGGATTTGAACTCTCCTGCTATGATTTATCCCTTTAAATTAAGCATCAAAAATCAATTACTATAGTATCCTTATTTCTTGACCTTTGATACAACAGTATATGCAATCAAAAAACCACAGAAGGATGATAAATTATAAGCTGTTATTAAAAGTAGTAAATAATTACCCGACCTAACGCAGTACTTACTAGTCATTCATTTCCCTTGTAGCCTCTACTGCTGCTGCAGGGAAAGACCAATCTCTGAAGATTTCAGAAGTTGGATCGCAAAGAAAAAATGCAAAGAGCACCTCTTCCCTACGCAAATTTGCAATTAACCACGCTCAGTCCGATTGAGTTTCGGTCACAATGAGGTCTCTCCCCTGCTCGTTGCAAGGAAACTGTCAGTGTGCTTCTGAATCGTTTTTTTCATAAAAAGGGTCTGATGCGAGCTGAGGTCACTCACCCTAGTTAAGCTTCAAATAGTACTCAACAACATATTCATACCTATTCAGGCTTCAGGAGATTGATGGTTAAATAACACACAGTCTGCATACTCATCTAGCTTACCACGCTTTTAACTGGACGACTGAACTTACAAAAATTAAAGGAAATAACAGACCAGTTGAATTCCAACTGTGCATCAAATCACAAAGACCCATACTCACTCAGGCTGTGCCTTACTCAAATTGAGGCCAATCCCCTGCACGCAAAACAGTAGTTCGTTGGGGAACTGGAAAGTTAGTTTGTGATCCCATATCCAGCTGAAGAAAATGTAGTGCAGGTAATCCAACGAGAAAGTCAAAATTGGAAATAATGGAATATTCAAACGGTTAGTCCTTGGAAATAGATCAGACAGCGGGATTGCATTGTTTCTGTGGGGATGGGTTAATATTAACTGCTACTTTTTATCTTTGGAGCTATCTTCCTTGCAGGACTCCGAGCCAAAGGAATAATCAGTGGGGGTGGTGACTTTAAGGCAATGAAATGAAGAGTGAGAAAAGCTCTGGGCTGAGAAAGGGCAAATCCTTTGAACTAGCTGAAAAGGTGAGAAAATTGAAATAGGAAGGCAATGAAAGGCTGAGTGTCTGTGCTGAGAGGTTTTGCTCAGCCAATAATGGGGCTGAGCGAGGTTGGGATCGGATCAGAGCCCTCCTCAAGAGGGCAGCATCAACCCATTGGCTATAAGCGCTAATAACCTATTTGTTAGCGGATTGACAATTTGCCCGTGAGGGCCTAGACACAGAGAAAGGAACTAATTTAGCAGTGGGTGCCATGAGAAAGATGAGGCGCCGCTTTGATAGAAGGCAGCCAGAAAATGCTGCTGGTGGGACTTTGAACAATCGCAAAGGAGAAAGGGTGTGAAGGAAAGTAGACAAACCCTTATGCTTCGGTTTAGGGGGAAAAGGTCAATGGGCAAGGTTCTGTGTAGTGTTTCCAATGTGGAGAAAAAAAAAACTTTAAGAAGAGTTTGAAACTCCTTTCATTGAAAAGGGGAGCACAGGAGAGGCACCACCTACTCCTAATGTTAAAGGGATGGGGCGGGAAGAATCCAGTGGTTTCGCTACCGTCCCATACTGTGAGGTTTCAGTCACACCTCAACCACCCCCATGGTCCAACGGAATCCCATTTGTTTGGTGCGACTTGCGGGTCCATGGTGATTCCTTTCTCATAATACAGTGACAATAGACATTCCCAAAGGAAGTGGAGATTGAATTACAGACAGCGTTATAGACCCGGGCAGACACACATTTCTGAGATCATTTATACCCCACGTGAATTCTCCCATCTGGTATGGTAAAGGAAGTGTCATGGAGAATGAGTGAGTATTCTCGTGTTTGAATTAAGAAAAGTCCATCCTGCGCTCCGACGCTGGCACCAGAAGCAGATCTGGTAGCTTCCATTCCGAGCCAGCACGGCTGTTGACGGCACTTGACATCTCTCATGGATTCTGCGCTGTGCCCGTCCGACCGGAAGAGCAGGACAAGTCCACTTTCACTTTTTAAAAGCAGCAGGTCCACCTGGGCTTATCTGCCCCGAGGGATCTCACATTAGTCAATCTATATTTCACCCCGTTTATGGCAAAGTGCCTGCCAGGATTCTGCATGCCCTACCAGCTAATCGATTCTGTGCATGACCTCCTGTAATTCTCACACAACACTGAAGGGCATCGGGAATTGTTAGAGGAACTTTTAGGACTGGTATGGAAGACTGGACTGAAAGTCAATCCCCAAAATGATAATAGTGGGTCACTTGGCGAACGGGGGAGTACACTTTTTGGAACTGACAATCAGACACAGAAAAGAGCTGGAAACAAGAACTAAACAGACTTTTTTAGCTGGAATTGGCTCAGTCCCAGATATCCGATCACTCGTGGGACTATCCAGATACTGCAGGGAATTTGTTGAAAGGGATTCTTCTCTGGATGGACCCCTGTTGTGCCTCCAACAGAAAGGAGTGTAGTGGGATTGTTATGAATCATGTCAAAATGCCTCTTTATTGTTGAGACAGGACATTCAGAATACCCCTGATATGGTAGCAATTAACACAGGAAATAATTTCACTCCAGAAGTAGCAGCCACAGAACATAATTAAATTTCAGTTCTCATGAAAGAGGTCAATGGACGTCAAAACTGTTAGACCATACCTCAAGGGTATTAACAAAGGCAGAGGAGGGTCATTCATTCTGTGAAATGTATCCTTTCACCAAATCTAGGTACAGGAATCTCTTTGCTGTGTGCCCAGGAACACGCTCAGTGACTCTACACACAGATCACACTCCGATTAGTGTATCACTGGAGGGATGGATAAAGAATGGAACAGTGCCCTGCCCGTGACTAAACAGGTGGACGTCGTTACCAAGGGAAATGGGTTTGAAGGTGAACGCATTGCCTCAGTATCGGTTTGCTGTTCACGTCCAGAATGAGCGAGAGACTCACAGTTGCACAAGTGGAAGTGGTGTGGAATAATCGCGCTGGATTTGAAGCTGGGGCACAAGCAGAGGGGAGAGTCATTCATGAGGATGGCTCCAGACTTGTGGAGATGGAGAAGGAAAGGCAGAGCTTGTTATCTATGACCCTATAAGAGTTTTGGAAATCGCCAGTAAATTGACTTCCGCACTCAGCGCACACAGGAAAAACTAGCAGCTGTCACTCATATAGTAACCTGAAGGAATTAACCAGCCTCTTGATTGGCACCACATGCACAAACATTCAATGCCTCCACCGTCGACGCACAGTAGCAGCAGCTTTACCATATACAAGAAGCACTGCAGAAATTCACCAAGGCTCCTTCGACTGCACCTTACAAACAATCGAGCTCAACCTCTCGAAGGACAAGGAGAGCGGGCAGATGCAAACATCACCTCCTGAAGTGAACAGGTGTCTTGTGCCTGAAGTGATGAAGCATGTACACGGAAGCCCCAGGGCAGGATTTCCAGCTCCTGAGACCGCAGTCGAACGGGTTAATGATGTAAAATGTTGGCCCCAGATGCAGGGAGATGTGGGTGGTTACATTAAATATTATTCAGTCCATGATGCAAACAATCCAGGCACGAACAGAATTAACGTGCCTATTTTACACACTCGAACAGCTGATGGGCCTTGGTAATGCATTCAGATCGATTTTATAGGGCCACTCCGAACCTCAAAGATGGGGAATAAATTCTGCCTGGTTTTGGCATAAAATTTTTATCAAGTGTGTCGAGGCATTTTCATGCAAGCAAGCTATTCATTGTGAACAACAAACACTTTAATATGGGAAGTGTTATGGAGATGGGGTCTGCTCAAGGCTATAGGTAAGGATTAGGGCAGTCCCTTCACGTGGCAGCTCATTTTGGCCAATCTGAGGTTGTTGGTAGGAAATAAATGTGCGCACAGATCCCAATCAGCAGGGAAAGTGGAAATCATGAATCACACATTAAATATGACACTTCAAAAACAGTTAAATGAACAGGGAAGGAAATGGGATGATTTTCTCCCTTTGGTCCTGAGCACAATGTGAAAAGTAACAGAGAATTCACCTCACGAGTCGGAACTGAGCGAACCACGCACCCTTCTACAGAACTGTTGTTTCATAAATTTTCCAAAGGCAAATCCAGGACTTTCCCAAGGATCAGTTTGTGAAAGATCGTTTGGCAATTCTAGGAGATTTTAACCTGCAGGTGGGCAACAATATTGGCAAATCCTATCAAAGGGATAGGATGCATTTGGCTCCATGACAATGGTATGGACGAAAAATCGGTTTTTAGTTGATCGTGCAAAACAAAGCAAAGATGGGTGCGTTTGGCCGCTGTACAGAGGAGTCAACAGAATAGTGCACAAGGCTAGCTCCATGGCTTCAAAGGTGTAATTGTTCAAACGCTGAAAGTGCTTCCACATTAAACAGATGAATCCAGCAACATCCCAATACAAGATAGCGCACCGACAAGAAACTGATGTGCTTGGAGGTCCACATTATGCCCAAACTGTGGGATTGAGGGGGACATCGACAAATCCAAGAACACGATGGTGGTGACAGTGATGGGACAAATAATTAAACAGCAGGAAAACAACAGAGGTTAAAGAAAGTGTGGCAAGGATAGGAGGATACGGAGTTGCGGTGATCACCACAATGGGGACGGTCACGAAAGAGACGGTTTTGCCCATCTCTGCCCATACATAGATGGTGAAGGACCAGCAATGGACAGCCTGAGAAACATCCAGACTCACTATAAATCTAAAAATCCTGGGTTTTTGAACATGTTTGCTCACAGAGCAATTTAGTTTGATATGTTTTCTTTTGCAGATCTTGTGACATATCTTACTAGTGTTTACTATCTTGGCTTGGGATGCAGAATTTGAACCAAACCTCAGGGCCGTGTCATTCACCTGTTGCAATCGGGAATCAGATCCACGCCCACCTAGGACCTCGAGATTTTGGATTGTGGTCGGATGGCTGAAGGAACTGCGGTGATGTAATGTTAGCAGCCCGAAACGACATTGTGACTTGATGGTAGCAGTGGGCAATTGAAGACGATGATCTGACACCAAGCCACGTTGGGAAACAAGCCCTATTTGGGTAAAGAATGTTAAAGAATGGAGGGTTAGATGAATGTTCTAAGCAGCACAAAGTAAAAGGAAGTTGGGGAATAGAGGAACCACAGCAGCAGAGGGATCCTGACAAGACATGAACGTGCATTCAAATCAAAAGTGCAAAGTTTTAGAAATGACGTAGGTTAATGATATCCATGTGTGTGACAGCTGTAGAAGACGAACATGGGGCTTTGTTCTGTATTGTGTGCCCTCGGCCGAAGTAAAACTAAATATTTTGCAGTGGTAACACGAGGTGGGGTAACTCGGAGGAAGCTCTGATTCTGTGCAGTATGGCAAAACTGCTATCAACGTCTCCTAGACTCTAACGGAGGGTTTGCAGGGTGTGTACACATGTGTTTCACTTTGAGAGACTGCTGGGGCACATGCTGGGTCAACCGTCGGCGTAGAGACATGGGCAATGGTTTGGAAACAATGCTACAATTCTGCAGTGGAAAGGATTGAATCAATTATGAATATAGCTTTAGTCAATGACACAGCCACAATGCTTCTTACGGGTAGTTAGTTAGTGAATAATTTGAATTTGACCTCTCTGCAGGTAGCGTGCAATCTGTTCAGGGGAAAATTACGAATATCTTGATGAGTTTAGACAGCAGCCAGACCTCCGAGCTAAAGGATTGTCACATTCTGACAGATATCCGTGGAAAGATTAAGGATAAATGGAAAATCATGCTTCAATTATCAATAAACTCAGCCGGGAAGATAGGACAGTCTGCAAAGAACCCACAAGGAAAGATGCATGTCTCACGTATGGCTCCGTGAAAATATGTGTCAAATTTCTGATGGAGAGATGCTCTCAAGCGTTACTAATGACTATGTTGAAACATTGGCTAAATGCGAAAACGACATCATTGTGTGTCAGCTCAGAAGTTTGGTCCATATATATCCTGCACAGATCGATTTTAAAAAGGATATGTTATGGTGCTTGGATCTGTTTCTCTTTTTGTTTCACTTTCCGGTAATGCTGCATGTGCTGGCACAAATATTGATATGTGGTGTGGGGAATACCGAGATTTTATAGGGAGATAACCATGTGCAGTATCATGATATCTTACGAAGCGAAAGTGGGGAATTATTCACTAGGTACTTGTCTGGCTTGGGTCCTTGTAAAGTGCAAAAGTGAAAATCGGTGTGTCCCTACAGAATGGAAAGGTAGTAAAGCTGTAAGTTTAACATCACAGAGTTTACTTGTAACATGGATATCGTGAAGACAATGTTTTAAAATAATATGTTAGCTTGGTTTGGAGGTAGAATACATTGTTTTCCACCGAACAGAACATGGCATCCTCGTGGGTTGAATTTTAAATGCTCAGTAACACCAACTACATTGTATTTTAATCCTGGGAGACCCGACAGTGTTGTAGAGAGGGAATTGGTTAATAATCATAATGGTACTGAAATTTATGTCCGGTACAAAAAAAAGGGAAGTTGCAGGAACATGTCGAAGTGATTAGTTATGATATCCAACCACTACCAGAACATCTCGGCGTGCTGCGAGAAGAGTGTAATAAATGACAGAAAAGTCATTATCAGTTAAGGAAGAAAAATTGTTGAGATCCTGCAGGAAATCCAGTCCATTAAACAATGATCCTGGTGGGATGTGTGATGTGGCTCGTGAAGAATGCAATGAAACCCTCTCTTGGATTTGAATGATCTGTCAATCGTCAGTTGTCCATCAACAGATTCCGAGCATACAAACATTCTAAGAAGGAGCAGGAGTAGGCGATTCGGCCCCTTGAGCCTGCCGCACCATTACATAAGTTCATGGTAGATCTGATGGGAACATCAAACCTGCTCCCTCTGTACCTCCCATAATTTATCTCCCACTTGCTTACTGTCTGCATGATATATTGACGTGTAAGATGTCATTGTAAATTGTTATTATTTAATAATAGAGTTTTAGCCTGTGTGTGTGTGTGTTAATTGGATTAAATCCAGTTGTCAGTGTGCTTTGATATATAAAAGTTTTGAGATGCATACAGTAGGTAGAGCGTAAAATTGCATTTTGTAGAATAGAGCATTAAAAATTCGTTGTAAAGTCATGCTGCTCGCTAGATCAAAACAAGCAAATTTTACATTACTAACGAAATTTATACTATGGAAAGAATTCCGAGTTCCTGGAGTTACAACGATAAATTACATTCAAATACAAATGATTTGATATAACAAGAGGGAGAGTATTTGCAGGTCCGAGGCAGTGTAAGATCTAAGCGTGTAAACGTGCAACTGTCCGCAAAGGAATCAAGTTGAAAGAAAACACATTTTGAATACGTAAGGTGAAAAAATATTTGCCTGGTGTTACGTTAAGTCTATTGGTTATTGATGCCTAAGTTGAGAAGACCTTGGAAATGTGTTAAAAGTTACGATTGCAGTAATTTGTGCGATTTGTAGGCACTTAACTTGTTGTCATAAGATTTTTTTTCATTTAGTTTGATATAAAAGCCTCTCGAGAACCTGTGCTCCTGTTCGCGAATTTAGAGCTGTATCAGAAAACATACTAATTGAAACTTTCGATTCCGACCTTTTCTAAAGTTTCCCTCTGGGATGTAAAATAACTCAGCCTTTACAAACGGTTGTATCGCATAACTTACCAAGCATCTGTCTATCTCTTCCTCAAAATATTCAAATATTCTGTTCCCCCTCATTCTCGGGAAGACAGTTCAAAAGACCCACGACCCCCTGACCAATAAAAACAAAATCTTCACATCTCCATTAAAAATTGGTCACCCCATATATTTTAGACATTGACCTCTAATTGTAGATTATCCTAAATAGGAAACATCCTTTAAGATGAACTTTTAAAATATAAACTTTAAACTAAGGACACACACGCTTACGCACAGACACACATGCACTCACACACAGCCACGGAAGGTCCCTGAGTTGTCGTTTTGCCACATATGCTTCATCTACAGAAAGTGAATCAGTCAATGACCACTCTGGAATGTGTGGATGGCCTTCTTTATGACACTAGATACTGTGATCGAACCAATTTGTTGGCATGCTGCTTGGAGATTTAATAAATGTTGCACAGTTAGTCATATGTTCCCAACATTAAGTAGTTAGGTCAGGTGTTACTCACGTGTCGGTGCCGACTCGATGGGCCAAAGCTCCCCTTATGCACTGTGTGATTGTGTGATCTATTCATCCTGAAGTCGTTGTGCCAGCAATATCAAGACCAGTGACACGAGCCATTATACCAGAGAGAAGGGTGTCTTATAGCGGCCAAAAGAAAATAAGATAAACTATTTTATTTCAGTTTTAGGCAGGGGTGTGAATAATAAGTTATTGGAAATACATGAATGTAAATTATACTTTTGCTCATTTGTGTCAAATTAAACGACACAGCAACAGGAGAGAGTTTGTTGAACTAACTCAGGAAGCTTTTCTGAGATGGAACTAATATTTATCACTGCGGGGCATTGACTTTACGGCTGGACCACGGTTCTTGCTTCCCTGTTCAGCTTTTGTCGCAGGTCGACACTCAGTCCCTGTTCATTCTCCGAAATGTATGTGCTTTTCTACTCCCCTTTGAATAGCAGGCTCTGCAAACTTCCGTTTCTAACTTGATTCAACTTTGAAAGTGAAAGCTGATGCTCCTTAATCATTTCCAAACCAGAACCCACAGCGTGATCGATGGTGTTGTTGCTTTTTGATTCGCCGACACGAGGCAGGGCGATATCATAAATTGATTCAGAGGCGTGTGATTAATAAGGGATTCGTCATCAACGGTGTAGGTCATGAATTCATGTCACTCAGTATCCCCTGACTGCTTTCTTAAAATATCAATTACTTATAAGACCCTCTCCTCATTAAATTTGTTTCAGGTATTTTAGTGGATTCTTGATAAATTGACAGGATATTTTAAGATAATTTCCTTGATAATCAATTTAGGATAGGGGAATAATGCTGCCACGCCTTCATGAAGGAGAATTTGGGCTCATTGCCTGACTTTGTTAACCGGCGCAGGTTTCTCATTAAATAAGAGCCTCTATAAGTTACTGCATGTTTTAAAGGCCGTTTGCGGGGTGATTTATTTTCCACACTGTGGTTGCTGCTACTTGGAAAAGGTTGATTTTATAACAAAGTTCAGGATGTTAAAGATGCTTATAACAATGACGCTCTGCATGCCGAATGCAAAAGATTGCAAATTAACAACTCAAAATATTATAGAATAAGTATGACTAAAAGTCATACAGGGCCTGCATAAAATCAAGTGCGTAGCTGTAATCAGCGTTTAAAATATAAGAAGTTAATCCCTATTTTTGCATGCAGTTATTAATTAGTCTTGAGTGAATAAAGTCTAACAACCATTATCCAGTTGCAAAACGATCCACACGCTGTTACAAACGTTAACTATATAATAAATAATGCATTGAGCTAAAAGCAATTTGTTTTTACCAAAAACAAGACGCTTTGCAGCTAACTTAATGTAAAAGATAGCTTTGTTACTGTCCTACTTTCCATACATTAAATTGCTTCTATCTCTTGTTTGCTAATAACACCAGGTTTCGACAAGTTTTTTTGTTTGAGGGAGGGTAAACTTTCCCCTTCAACCTTCAGGATGGTAAATTCTCACAATGTGGCTCTTTGATATCGAAAAAAGTACAACAACTCCACCAGTTGTTCTGCAACTAATTCACAGCTAACTTAATTCACTGCTGTCTTATATTCCTTGATTCCTTTCTCTGGAAAAAGGAAGCCAAGCTGAGACACATGATATTAAATTGCGAAGTCCTCTATTAGTTCCTGTTCCAGAGGATATCAAACTATTAATTTAGGTGTTATTATAATGTTTTTCTCATAAAGTATAATAAAATCAATCAATATACATCATTTTCCAACAGAAGTTACTGGATAAATAGAACCAATCCAGCCTCATCTGAATTAATGGGCGTCCCTCACAATCATTGATGGGGGGTGCTCAGAACTAATAAAGGGTCGGGGGGTGGGGTGGGGTTGGGAGGGTTCAGAATGAATCAATGGATTGGAATTAACATGGGCTGAACATAATTAATCCCTGCCTTCTGCACAATTGAGGGATACGAGTGGTGGGGGTATGGGGAGGTATTCAGGTGGCACCACAAAATCAGAGAAAGAGGCAAGAATATGAGCATTACTGAGTCAGAAATATCCTCTCTGTGTCTGTCTCTTCCTCTGGGTGCCTTGGACTCATCATTTACCGGTTCCTCCATTTCCCATTTCTACGTCTCTCCCGCCAACTCTTTGGCTTTCCGTTCCGGTCACCATCTTCCAACTCTACGCTTCTGTGTCACTCTTCATGCCTATCTGCCTCTCTACCTCTCTGTCCGCCACTCACTCTCTCTCTCTCTCTCTCTCTCTCTTTCTCTCTCTCTCTCTCTCTCTTTCCCGGAGTTTCTCCGTTAGCCTGCACCTGTGAGTGTGTTTATGTTTGGGAGTATGTGTGTATGTGTGTATGTGACAAAGAGAGAGAGAGAGAGATAGTTCTTGTGTCTCTCCCTCCCTCAATCTCTGCGTCTGTCAGTGTCCCTCCCCTTCTCTAGGGCATTCTGCCTCTCTCGTTCTGCGTATCTCACTCCCGCTCTCTATCTCTATCTCCATCTGTCAAACCGTCCCCCCCTCTCTCTCTCTTATTTACACTGTCCGCCTGCTTGTCTCTCTTACTCCGCTTGTCTGTCTGCCTGTGTCTATCTCACCCCCTCTCTTTCTGTATCGCAGGCTCACTGAAAGCTTCCCAATTTCTGTCTCTGCATCTGTCCAAGTCTCTCTCCATTTGTGTCTCATTCTCTGCACCTCTCTCTCTCTCTCTCTCTCTGTCTCTATCTCCTTCCTTCTCCCTTTCTCTCCCTCCCTCTCCATCTCTCTCTCCCCGTGTGCCTTTCTGACTGTAGTCGTTCTCTCTCTCTTTCTCTCTCTCTCTCTCTCTCTCTCTCTCTCTCTCTCTCTCTCCTGCATTATTTCTTCTCCATCTTTATTTCTTTCTGGCCCTCTGATGCTCTGTTTGTCTTCCATTTCGCTGTCCCTCTCTCTAGTTGAGTGCATAATGTGGTGGTAAGATTTTCATGAAACGCTGCGGTCCATATGGTGCAAGTGTACCCAGAAAACAGTTAGGAAGGGAGTTCTAGCAATTTGACTGATAGAAAGTAAAGGAGCGGGAGTATAATTCCAAGTAAGGATGCTAAGTGACCGTAAGGGCGAAACCCAGCTGGTCCCTTGCCCATCTATCTGCAACTGTTGCCCTTTTAGATTATAGTGTTCACGGGATCCGAAGATACTGTCGAAGGAGCCTTGGTGAATTCATTTCCCCCTGCCACCCTCTCTTTCTCTCTGCCTCGCTCTTTCTTTGGATCTTTTGAGTCCGCATTTATCTCCCTCTGCCTCTGTCTATCATACTGAGTCTCGTTGTTTCAGCCTATCTCTCCCTCTCCCCCTCTCTTTATCTTTCACGCTCTCTTTGTTGCCTGCCTGCCTCACGCTCTCGCTCTCTCTTTCTCTCTCATTCTCTCTATCAACAATGCACACTAACATTATACAAGTGCCCGCAGCAGTGCTTATTCTGTCCAGTCAGTGAGGGGTAGCCATACAGGCCCGGATAATGTGGGCGGAATAGATATTTATGATGTTTCTTTGTTTTCTCTTTTCTCATCCTATCAGTTAGGGATATCCGTGAAAGACAAACATCGCTGCCAAGGAGTGAACAGATTGGTTGCTGTTTGAGGTATTTAATTTCAATCTGCGAAAAGTCTCCACGATGGACAGCTGCCCTGAAAATGAGAGGGAAGTGATTTTGGGAATGGATTACTCTGCCAATTCAGTGAATGATGTCCATGAAGGACAGGAAGCGTAGCAATGGAAACCCCCAGGGACTAAGTTCATCTCATCATTGAATGAATTGACGAATTGAAGAAAAGCACATTAGTCAACTGCTGTCTGAACTGAGTCTGTGTCACGGTGTAAATCGCTGTGTTAGTGCAGCAGCTCAGGAGCTGCCGCATGAAGCCCATTTCATGTATAAACAGATCAAGACCAAAATGTAGAGAACCCAAATTCCACACGCTCATCCCTACAAAGAAAACCATTATCACTAACCATAACAGGATGAAATTGGCCGAAATCACAGGCAGTAAAATCATGAATTTCGTTCGACTGTCCATCTCTGGGTCTCTCGGACTCTCCCCACTGCTGTAAACCCGGATACTCCTCCGGGCTCTGCTGCTCATTAACATGTGTCTGACGGTGTGAAGATTGAGCAGCAGAATCAGGGCAAATGGTACACGCGGGGTTAGAATATGGTGGAGGGACTCGATTGTCACCCAAATCAGGGATATCTGAACATTGACTGTGACATCACAAAACCAGGGAGCCTTCCACAGCCAATACCGACCTGTGTAGATAAAATGCCAGAAAATGTTCTTTAAACACCTCAGCACAGTCATTGTTCCCAGAACCACAGCCGCCATTTTCTCGCTGCAAAATTTACATTTTTGTTTCAGGCAACATAAAGCCACAAAGCGATGAAAGGTGAAAGTGACGGTGAATCAGACAGAACAGTCAGTGGTTGCATAAAGTTGGGCAGCGTGGATATTGCACACTGAAATTGTGTCAGGATTATAAACTTTTCATCAAAAACAATCAGAATGTGTCTCAAAATTAAGTCCAGGATAACGGCCAGTAGATCCGCCACTGCCATGGCGATCAGGGAACAAGTGACACATTCGGTCAGACTACAGTTTCTGACATTCAGAGTGTCAATTATGATTATGTTCGCTGCAGGAAAGAGGAAAAAATTAAACTGCAGGTCAGACTGAGGCATGAGTTACCTTTTTAATTAAAGAGCTGTTGAAAGCTTCAATAATTTCCTACATTCAATTATGTATTGAAGTCCATGTACCTGAAGTAACATATGAAGTTGCCTATGATTCAGTGGAAGGAATCAGAGACAAAACTCGAGTTAAGCAGGGAGCATAAGCAGAAATAACTACAGAGTCAAACGTATTGCCGTTCTCAATACATGGCTTGGAAGCAAGAGGATTACTGGAGGACAAATGAATTTTGGGAGAAGTCATGAGTGACACGGAGCCGAGGGTGACTGAGGGGAGCCAGTGTTGGCACATATGCAGGCTTCTAACATTTGATTTTCCGGGACCTCTTTCCTCTTCATTCATCGATTAGCTGACTTCTGGACATTCAGAAATAACATCAGTAAAAGAATGTTTCACAAAATGTCCGTCATACAATATCAGTTGTCACATGTTACTTTCATCTTGAACTGTCTCACTGACCTGTGACCGTTTTGTCAGATTCCTCTTGTCTTCACATTAACATCACCGTTATCAAAAATGTCTGAATCTCCACTCTAGCCTCCGAACAATTCCATATTAATGTGATGTGACTTTAACAGGAATCGCCAAAGCGAGAGTTGGGCAACATTCGGGAGACATGAGTGACGAGCGGAACCCGGTTTCTTATTTCACAAGGAAACACCCCCAGCGTCACAAAACCTTACTCTCGTTTAACAGAGACAGATATGAGAACTCCTCCCCTCGTCTGGAAAAGGCACACACACACACACACACACACACACACACACACACACACACACAAACACAAACACACAGATACACACTGACTCACACTCACACAGACACACACACACAGGCATGCACACACAAACATAAATGAAGTGGCAGGCTTACCGAAATCTAGAGGCTCATGCAGACAGTGAAGTATTCATACACTTAAAATAAAGCACTAAAACAGAAACACACTCATTTTAATTTTAACAAACTTTAAATCTATATTTCTCCCCACGGATGCTGCCAGGCATGTTGAGATTATTTCTAACATCTGTTAAGCTGTGATTCAGATTTCCAGAATCCACAGTATTTGACCTTTACTAAAAGGTTAAAGTTACATTGCTGTAAACTTGGATTCATATTCAGGTCAGCCCAGCACGTCAGATGTCCTTCACTGAAGACTGTAAATGAACTAATCATGTTTTAAAGGCAATCAATGATAGTTTCATGGGATTCTGAGGATACTGGGCAATTCAGGCGGAAGATGGTTGCAAATTCCTCAAAATTATATGTTGCACTGATCTTCAGGCTTCCCAGCCAAACACGGTGGGGATATTTTGGTGCCTCCCCCTACAATGAGTTACTGAATTGTTCACCACTGCATACGACTGAAAGTGGCAGGACGGCAGAGCTTAATTCTGAACCGTTTTTTTTCGGATCGCTTAGCTCTGTCTACCACTTGCTTATTAAGGTGTATGGTAAGGACTTATCTCTCCTTCACCAGGGTGATACCTGATTTTTGGTTATTCCTGGTGCTGTTTCTGGCATGCCCCCCTGCAGTTTTCTTGGAACCATTTTATATACTCGGGACAAGATTGGGTGCGGTGTTTGTGGAGAAGTGGTCTGCAGCTGGGCCGCGGGGGACATGGTGATCAGCAGGTCAACTTGCCCATAATTTACCTGAAGCTATGAGGCTTCATTTGGGCCAGAGCCGACGTTGAGTACTCCCAGGGCAATTTCCCTCCCGACTGTATGCCACTGTGCCACCATGTCTGCTAGGTCTGGCCTGCCGGTGGGACAGGAATTAAAAAGAATTATGGTGGTGGTGCGTGCAACATTATCTTTAGCGTGTCGTTCCGTGACTGTGACTATCTCGTGCTTTTGTTTGACTAGTTTGTTGTGATGACTCGACGGAGCAGGCAGTTTTTCATTAAAACTTTCTTGCCAACACGCTCTGAACTCCAATCAGAAACCTCGGCCTCCGGGAGTTCCCACGCAATGATCACACTGGTCACAGCCTCCAGAGTATTACACAAGATCTGTGCTTGAACATAGGGTGGGACTATATCCTCAGGTGGCAGTCCCGAATTGCAGCTTTCGCTATTTATATACATGCAGCACCAGACATTTTGAATGAGGACTTTACAGGATCGGCCGTGCTGAGATTGTGATTGTCGCCTCCAGTGCCTCAGTCAATGCCCAATAGTGCATGCAGTTTCTTTCAATTTCGAGTCCAAAACGAACTGATGCAACTGAGATGCTTTCTAGGTCATTTCAGAATCAATCACATTGCAGTGGGTCTGGAGTTAAATGTACATCAAACTGGTTAAAGACGGCAGATTTACCTCCTTAAAGAATATTTTTGGACAAAGTTTTTCTTTTGTAATTTAGCAATGGTGTTATGGAAGGTGAAGTCGTGTCCCCAGAGCATTATATTGGGCCTCTCTGTTACTTTTGCGGTGACATTAGCACAACAGAACCGCGTCCCACAGCCAGCCGACATGGGATTTTAAAAAGCAGTTAGTCCATTATTCTTATTCACCCACTTTCACTGCCTTTCCATTTTAAGGTAAACAATACCAGTTCGGACCTGCATTCTTATTTGCCATTGTTAGCTGTAATTTTTTGTTTCCATTCTGGGAATGAATAACTGACAACAGCCAGGCTCCAAGTAAGGGTAGCTCAGGAATGCTGGACTCTGGTAAGCACAGTGAATTGACAAGGGCAAGCATTGAGACACATCAAGTCGAGTTTTGAAATGCCGAGGAAGAGGCTTAAAGTGGGTATGATATTGAAGATCCGGTGGAGTTGGATAGATGGTCAGTGATAGAAGGAGACAAAAGAGATATTGGCGTAGATGTCATAGACAAAAGGAAAAAATAGTGTTTGCGGTGGCGATATTAACGAAAGGACAGGCTAATGTTGAAATTAAGTGTAGAAAGCAGGATGAGCGTGAGAGATATGTTCGTCGCGGGGTAGATTTGTGGAGAATGAAACGAAAATGCCACGATTTGGACTTTTTACAGTTTTTTTTTCCAATAGAGCTCACCCTCTGCAGCCTCTGCTCTTTTTGATGGTCTTTTTAGAGACGCCGATGCACTGTAACTACAGTCAGAATTTCTCGCCAGGGCAGATTTACAAAGTTTCTATCCTCGCTGAATGTATGCAGTAGGTCACAACACAACCTTTAGAAAACCCTCCAAAGCACTTGTGCAGAACTTCACATGATATGTGATTGATTAATGGGAGGCACTATAACCCCACTTACCACACCTGCGAGGCAACTTCCCCAATGCTGTTTTAAGTCACAGAGATATTGGCAATGAAAACTTTGCAGGGTCAACAGTGTCGAGATTGATCTTGTCATTTCCGGTGCCTGTGTCAATGACCAGCGGTCCATCCAGTCTCATTGCTTTTTGATGCTAAATATCTTTGATGTAACTGATTGGTTTGCTCGGCCATTTCATTCTGTATTTCGGAGCCAAACGCGTTGATGTGTTTATGGAGTCACATGTAGGCCAGAACAGCTAAGGATGGAAGATTTACTTCCCTCAAGGCAATTTGTAGCTGAGACGAATTTTGTTTTTATGAAGTTAACAATAGTTTCATGGTATTTGCATCCGCGTCCTGAGAGAATTATTTTAGGACTCTGTATTACTTGTGCAATGAAATTAGTACAAAACGACTGGCTCCCCCAGCCAACACATATGGTCAAATAAGAATCAGTTTGGAACATTGTTCGCATTTCCCTTTATTTATTTATTTTCTCTGGTGCTCCATTGTGAGCTATACAAGACCAGTTTTGGCGAGTACTGTTTTTTCGCTGTTTAAACTGTGTTTCTTTTGTTTCCGTTCTTTGAGTGGGCAACTGACAACAGTTAGTCCCGAAAGAGGAGCAGATAAGGGAAACTGAATTGATGCTAAAAGGGAGAGGCGATGTCTTAGTGATATTGTCACTGGACTGTTACTCCGAAAACTCAGCTTAATGCTCTAGGGAACCTGGTTCAAATCATATCCGACATTGCATGTAATGGTACAGATGGCGCGTGGCAGAAAACCTGGAATGAAATGTCCAATGATGGCCATGAAATCATTGTCGAAATTATTGAATGCCTGCCTGGTGCAAGCATGCCTTCTCAAGAAGGAAGGAAGGAAATTTGCAGTACTTACCCTGCCTGGTCTTCATGTGAGAATAGGCAAAGAGCAATATCGTTGTCTCTTAAAAAATGCACTGAACAAGGGTAACAAATACCGCCACAGCCAGTGAATCCCACATACCAAGAACAAAAAAAAGTCCAGTAAACTGACAAGGCACAGCCTCCAGTACCTACCAGCTGAGGTAGGGCTGGGCTCAGGATTGAGAGTCCGAGGAAGAATCTTAAAGTGGTTATAAAATTATTGGTGATGCCTCTGATGCGGAAATCCACCATCGTCTCAAAATATGCCATGTCCCTTTTAATCAACAGGTGCCTACACAATAAGAGCAGACAGGCTACCCAGCTTGCACCGGGCTCCCGTTGTCCTGGGAGAAAATAGCCGTAGAGTTGAGTTGAGGCATGCTGTACGCCCAAGGTGATATTCATTAAAGGTCAGGTGCAGGCGTGTATTTGATGGACAGACCCAGCCAACGTCATTGACGACTGGGCACATACAAAATATGTTGGATGACTAAATTTCTCACCCTAGGCTCTGGCAATTCCTGACCGCATTCCTTTCTCCAATTGGAATAGTGATCATCTGCCCTCTCTCTTTGGAAAGCCAACATGGCTCCGTAATCACTGCACGTAGGAAGACCAGGGTATCCTTCTTCCCCTTACCCTGAGGGAGGAAATCGTTCACTGTATCATTGGTGCGGCTGGGACAGAACGTATAGAATCCAAATCACGATAGGGGATGATGCTTTATCCCTCACTAACACCCCTCGTGAGTGATCCCAGCTCACCCTCATCCTGCTGCCTGGGATGATTGACAATCTGCAGATGGTGGGACAGTTGATGTCTTACAATCCTACCCCTTATCACACACTACAGCGCTTGACATTAAACCCGCAACTCCCACCTCTAACTTTATGCTAATCAATAAACTCTCAGCATTCATGCCACAGCAGCTCCTGGAGAGGGACAGAGGGAGATGACAGAAGAAAGGGATTTCTGGAGAAAGAAACGGAGAAAGAAAGCTGGTGCGGTGTGACGAGATAGTGAGGGGAGATGGCGAGAGGGAGAGAAACATCACACCACTAATGATGAATACCCATCCGTTGGTCTCACATTCAGAGCGACCAGTTCAAATTCATCCACTGTGTATAAACGAGAGATTGTTACAGAATCAGAATCTGTGCGTGGTGACTCACAGAGCATAAGTGGGCTGCAGCCATGCCAGGGGGAAAGGAGAGTTTGTGTTGAAGCCTTACGGTGTGTGAGATCAAAAACGAATTCTGATGCACGGTACAGAGGAGAACTATGCTGCGGCCTGCGGTATTGATGACTACATCCATGTGATACAGTACCTGGTGGGCATGCCTGAGCATCTAATGCAGCACAGGCTTGAACCATCCAACACCTCAACGCCACAGTGGGAGCTCGGCCTGCGCTCGTCACATACAGGCTTTCTACCATGAAGACAGGCTGCTGTAATCTTGGGTGTTTAGCTCAATGCTCAAAGGCACATGTAGATTCTATCCGTATTGCAGCAAACTGTGCTCCAGCAGATAACGTTGATTGCTGATGTTCCAGCCCATAGGAATTGCAATCTCTCCATGAAGCACAAACGTATTGTCCTCTCTCAGGAGGACAACGTTTCTCCCCTTCTCTGCCACTCTGCCAGTGTCCTTGCTGCTACCGATCAGCCAGTCCAGACTGCTGCTGACTATGTTGAGGATTTACGATTCCTGTCTGAGCCGTCAAGTCTCAAAGCAGCTCGAGGGAGTCCAGCAAGTCTATATGTAGCCTCCTCCAGTGAAAATCAGCATCCTTCCCCCAGCAATGCGGCAGTTATCTGAGAAACAATATGTAGGAGCACTAGATAAGTGCATGCTGCATTCAATATGTAAGCAACAGTTAAGTGAACACACATTAGAGGAAATAAGGGAATGAAACGTTTTGATTGTATAACTATGTGTTTTTTCATAATGATGTTAATGTACGTTTATTTGGTTGCTGTTTCTTTATTTTTTTTAATTACAGGACATTAGCTGAGAGGATACTGCGATGGGGCGTCTCAGATTGTAACAATGGAGAATGGGGACATATGTTGGGTAAAGTAAGTTTTCCAACGTGAAACAAAGTCTTACCAGGCTCTCTCTGAAAGGCTTTCCGAGTAGGAGGCGTGTAGGATATGTCCTCCGTGCCACCTCGTTCTCCAACCCTTTCCGAGCTATCCTCGGGATTGCAGCAGACAATGTTTGTGTGCTTATGATGGAGAGGTTCTGAAGAATGTAGCAGAAAACAATGAATTTGCACACCTGCACCAGCGTGTAATGAAGGTTTGACTCCGAACGGTTCCAGAATCAGAAGCTTTTCTTGATCACACCATTGGCCAGCTCCACGATACCACTGGTGGTATCGTTGCTCTGGCAAACACGTGTTACTTTCACGTGTTCATTTTACGGTGGGGACCAGTGAGGGGGTGAGTACTTTGAGCCATGTAGTGAGGGGTTAGAACTCGTCTCCAAAAAGCCACACCCTGCTTCTCCTTTGACAGATGAGGATGAGGCAATGGCCGACTGCTTCAGGATGAATGTATCGTGACTGCTGTCAGAATAGTGGATATTAAGCTATTAACATGATTTACAGTGATTTGTCACACAACAACTGTAAATTACGGTATTTCACGTGCAATGGGTCCTCTCACCCTGCTTCTCCCTGCTGAGGGAAAAAAATATGCATTCTCCTCAACCGGCATGGATTGTTTCCCTTGCCTAGTGGAGACCTCGATGGACAACATTTTTTGAGATGATCCATATGTCATCCGCTCCTGTCTGGAATGTTCCACATTTATCGAAGATCAATGAAAATGTGACTTTAACGGCTACTGACAGTATCGCCCTCACGTTAGTGTGAGACTGAGGATCATGTACAAAGGGGTAACACAGTTCTGCAATCACCTCTTTGTTGAATCAGAGACGCCATTCCCTCTGATTCTCTGTTAGGTGTCGGTTGTTGATGTTTAATTGGAAAAACCTGGGAGATATCACAGAACCCTTCTTTCCCTGTAAGTTACAAATCTTCCCCTTCCTGCAGCCTCTGCTTCATTTGTTGATTATGTTACAGACCCAGATGCATTGCTCCTATGACCCTCATGCCTCACCCAGAATTAAGTCCCCCAACCTTCTGTCCTCCATGAATATTTTCAGCATCTCACAACACAACCTTCACAAAACCATCCACAGCACCACCAATAACTTTCCAGTCATATCACTCAATGAAAATGCAAAAGTGTTTAGTGTACAGGATTATGGAAATGTACAGGTATATGTGATTAATCGACGGGGTGAGGCAATCACAAGCGTCAGCATATTAATAATGAGGAGCTGCCAGGTCACTTATCAATGTAGGTCATTGAGCACAGGGAAGATGTGTGAACGAGATTTGATATGCGTTTGGAAATGGACAGCAGATCTTTGCATGAGTTGAAGCATGTGATATTTTATAACAGAAATTGTGTGGCAGGGATAAGATCTTATTAGTCACATCTGAATTTATCAAATGCACAGTTAATGATAAAAATAGCAGCTGGATGGAGACAATGATGCTGATGGCTGATATTGGTCGAGGGCTCGCATAAAATAATTTCTGAGCATAAGCAGAGGTTACAGTATACAAACAACAGTCTTTGAATGCGGCTTCAGTGTCCCGAGTTAGAAGCAGTGAGTTTCGAGAGAGAGGGAGTTCAGTAATGAAGGGAGCAATAAAATAATCTGGAAAAAATATTGACACTATAAAATTACAGGTTGCTTGATGAGTCTCAGCTGCAGAATTTTGATGCGCCTGGATGCGGAGTTCAATCCATGCCAACCCAATTTTGAGTTAGTGCTGCCCATTTAGGAGCTTTGCTTCAGATTGAATGGAGCAGAGCTGCATTGCGGAAACAATCGGGAACTTTGTCCAAAAAGGCTATCACACCACTTTGTTTCCTGTCATCATCTGGTCACTAGCCAAAGAGAGGTGGGCCTGACTGTGACACAGGAAAGTAAAGTTATTGTGCAGGTTGGAAAGGTGGACCCAAAGACAAGGCAGTTGAGCAAAAAGTTCGAGGTTCTTGCAACTTGTATGGACAGGAGTGAGGCCTGTATTGTGAATGAGATGTCTGACGATGGCGCCGGGGTATAGGAGGCCATCGATGTAGTGGTAGCTAAAAGTAACGTAGTGCTGGTATGGATTTTATATTTGGGAGGATAGACACTGTTCCCCCAGCTGAGAGCGAGAGCCCAGACGGCTGCGTTGCCTGCCTGTGCCATGGTGCGGGATATCTGCTCCTGTAGGTCTGTGTATAATTTCAAGACAGCGTGAACGACTCCAACATTCTTAGTCGATCACAGATCCCTGACGTCTTCCACGGTCCACAGAGGCTGCAGGGGTGGCTCATCGGGGACAGGTCCCACCCGCAGAGGGCATGGCTGATTACAGCCGTGCGGCAGCCTCAGGCAACAGCAGCTGAGATATGCCATAAAGAGGCTTTTGCTGCAACTCGCACCTTGGTGAAGCAAGTTATCGGTATATTGAAAATGAGGTTGCGCTGCCTGTGCTGCGCTGGTGGAGCCCTGCAATGTAGCCCGCAGAGTGTGACAAGCATTACTGTCAGCTGCTGCGCAATTTAAGAGCTCGGACTTCGACAAGAGATGGAGCCGGCGTTGAAAAGACAGCGTTGGACGCCATTTCCGAAGATTGTGGCGTCGACAGGAATAACAGGGAGTAGTACTTCGAAGGCAATGATGATAGACAGCAGGCACCACTGCTTGCCAGGCGAATCATGGGCGCTTGGCAGGCACTCATATCTGTTTTTGTATTGGAGGATGATGTCAACATGCAGCGAGGAGAAACCATGGCACCATTTCTTGCAATGCATCTATAAAGTCTTGACACCATACTGGCTGATACCAGCGCACATACCCTCCGTGAGAATGCTCCTGTCATGGATACACCATGGAGACCCTAATGGTTGTTTGATTGAAGTAGGATTATGACGACGTGCAGTAAGCACATGCCAACTATCTTCACAATATCTCTGCGAATGCCAGACTCCTATCTGGCCGAGGGCACTCCACTAGTCCCCTGTGAACAGTGTTATATCACGGAGAAGCAGCTGTGAAACTTTAAAAGCACCAGACCTTTAATTCAAGCTTGACCACCTGACCCCTTCAGGAGGACAGGAACACTGTTCACAGAAGCTGAAGCGATGGATGTCAGCCCCATCATACTTGTTCTGAGAGAAAAGAAAAATAATGTCAGAATCCTGAAGCGCCTTCCAACGAGCTCCTGGCAGCAATGTGCAACATTATGGTGGAGCAGGCATCAGTAAAAAGTTCAGGGAGTTTAAGGCCGGAACAAGGCTTTGGCTCTGATGCTGCACAAGGCACAATCACGTGGCGCGTGGCTGAGACGTCTGCCTTTACCTTTTGTAGCAATCTAAGTTTCACATCGGAGTGATACGGAAACTGTTCATAACAAGAAAATATATGAAGGGAGACATATTAGGGAGTTCATTTGCAATGGTGCACATTATGTATCAATGGTAAAACTCAGACCCAGCTTCGGCAATTACATATTATTAACCTTCCTGTCCCTGCTGCAATGTTTTGGTGCTCCCAGGCCATCCAAAGCGGCGGTGGAGGCAGGCACCTTGCTGTTACATACTCTCTGTGATGACAGTGTTGGACATCAAATGTAGAGCTGAGACCTGGAGGTCTTGGTCTGGCTTTGGGCCGCTGCTGTGTAGCAGTAACGCCCTATTCGGACTATTTAGCTATAGTTGGTGGGGACACAGGAAGAAGAAAATTCGATCGGTCAGACACTCCAGGACGCACCTAGGTGGATGGCCCCAGCGTGTACACTTTCTGATTCTCCACACTATGATTGCCTTAAGGATCCTGCACGTCTCCATGAGGACATGAGGTAACTGGACTGAGATCGAGCTTCCCTGGACCCTATCAGCTACATACTATTGGAGGAAACTATCTAATCACGATGGAGTTCAGCACTGCAGGGCCAATGTCCTGTGACAACCTTTCAATTGCTGTCGCCATCCGGCCAGTGTTGAAATCGGAGTGTTGCTATTCCAATCTATATAGTGCTGCAACCATCGCTTCCTAAATGTTCCCGAGCTTGCCATCGCAGCTCCAGCAACTGAAGCATGACCAATTCCAGAGAATATTCACCTGACTCGGAGTCAGCAGACTTCTGTACACCAACAGCCCTCCGGGTCCCGGAAAGCTGTGAGGTCCCTGTTCTCGCTTGCTGTGGATCAGAAAGTGTAATATGCTGACCCGATTCAGACCCCAATTCTACACCGGAAGTGGATACCACCAAGTGTGTGTCTCGCCTGTAGAGAATGTCCTGGTGTTGCCGTTTTAAGAGTCTTCAATGTACGTGGCCTTATCATTATTTTTCAGTAGATTCTGGTGGTCTTAGTTGGAGCCCCTGGTTCATGGACTTCCTCGGCTCGTTCCCAGATGTACCTGCAAAAGGAATCAGAGATATTTAATGCATCACAGTGGCCTTTCAAACAAGCTCAATTCATTCAGAGCATGGATTTCTCAAGGGCCTTGCAATGCTGGATCCAACGTTTTTGGAGCATTGTTGGCCTGACAGTGAGTCAGCACAGAAGCAGTCCAGTTCGTCGTCGATGAGCTGGATGACTCTGTTTTCAAAGTGCATGCGGGGGTTCACTTCAGGCATTCCTCCCCCAGCCAGTGACCTCTCCCTCTTTTGTTGTTTGCCAGCTTGTCCTGCATGGATTGACATTGAACATGTAGCAGGACAATTTCCTGGTAATGTAGTAAGGTTGTCATGCATTTGTGAGTGATGATTGGTCCCATGCACGCGATGAGGACAATGGCTATGTTTGTGACAGAGTGAATGGTGAATTCCCTTGAACTGACAGTGAGTGACGACTCCGTGAATGTGTGATGCTTTTATGTGTGTGTGGGAGTTTAGGATAATGAGAGTGCTGATCTACGCTGGCGCCACGTAGGAGATCATTTATAATTTGATGGGCACTGGCTGTTTGGCTTTTTAGTGCGTTAATGGCACTGACCATCGGTTGCACCGCCTCTGATGTCGGATTAGTGATTTTGCTCATTATTCTGCAGTGGGGGTAGAGGATATCACGGCGGGCAGCCATTGCGTCCAAAAGGTGCTCAAGAGCCACATATGCATCACTAAACCAGGACCCTACAGTTTTATGTATTTCTGTCTTCTGTGCAGCAGCCCTAGGCAACAGTCATCAACACAGAGGATCGGAATAACACCCCAGAATTAGGAAATGGAATGGAAGGAGGAGCTTGTGAAGGTAACCATCACGAGGGAAGTGGCACTCAGCAAACTGTTAGGGCTCTGGCTGACAAACCTCCAGGTCCAGATGGACTTCACGTAATTATTGTGAAACAAGTGGCTGCTAAGATACTTCATGCATTGGTTTTAATTTCAAAAAAATCCCTAGATTGGGTAAGCTTCCGTTGTATTGGAAAATAGGGGATGGAACTCCTTCATTGAAATAGGGTGGAAGACAGGTTGCAGGAAAGTACATGCTGTATAGACTAACATTTGTAACAGAGGAAATGCCAGAATCTATCATTATTTTTGTTCTTGCAGGGAACTCAGATGGAATTATTACAATCAGGCTGAATCAAGGTGGATTTGTGAAACGGAAATCATGCTTAACAAATTCAGCCCAGTTATATGAAGGCGAAACATGTGCTGTGGATAAATTGGACCGCTGGAGATCCTCCACTTAGATATCCAGAAGGCATCGGATAAAGATATTGTCGAAAATAACAGTTCATCGTATAGGAGTTAACATATTGGATTGGAGAAATGATTGGCTACCCATCTGGAAGCAGAGAGAAGTTATAAAAATATTTTTAATATTCTGGTTGGCCGGATGTGATAGGTGATGTGGCAGACGTATCATTGCTGGGGCCTCAACATATTATATTTTATGTAATTGATTGGATGAATGAAGGAAATGAATGGATGGTAAAGTTGCTGACGGCGCAAAGAGAGTCAGAAAAGAAATATGTGAAGGCGACATAAGAAGGCTCCAACGGGATATTGATAGGTTAAGTCTGTAGGCAACCATCTAGCTCATGTAGCAAAATGTGAAAGTATTCGTATCTGCAGGAGGAATAAAAAATGAAGCTTCTCATTAAATGTTAAGAGATTACAGAGCTGTGATGTGCAGAAGGATCTGGCTTTCCGAGTACATAATTCACAAATGTTGCGGATGCAGGTACACCAAGTCATAATGGAAGTAAATAGAATGCCGTTATTTCCTGTGAGATCATTAACTACAAATGGGATGAGGTTATGTTCCAGTTCAGCAGCTTATGGGTGAGAAATCATCTGGAGAACTGTGTTCAATACTGGTCTCATTATTTAACGAAACATGGGAATGCGTTCAAAAGTTTACCAGACAAATCCCAGGAATGGCAAGTAGTCTTAGGACTAACGTTTTGACAGGTTAGGCTTTTGTCTGCTTGTAGATGGTTAACAGGCTTTTCGGTGTCAAGATATGTATTACTCTTCGTAGGATTTTTGGCCTCTCACCTGCTTTTTTTGCCCCAGCATTTGTGTAGCTGAGTCACGTAACTTTCTGGTCAATGGTAACCTCCAGGATGTTGATAGTGTGGGGAATAAAAACTGATAATGCTATTGGCCGTCAAGGGGCGATGACAAGGTTCTCTTTTGCTGATATGGTCATTGTGGGAGGCGCATTTTTTGAGGCCTGAATGTGACTTGTCACTTTTCAGCCCAAGCCTGTATATGGTCTGCACTTTCTTCATTTGGGCTTGGACTGCTTTAGTATCTGAGGAGTCACGAATGTTGCTGAACATTATACAATCTTATGCGGGCATCGCAACCACCATGCTGTGATGGAACGATGTTCATTGAAAAAGTAAGTGAAGATCGTTGGGTTGAGTGTTCTACCCTGAGGAACTCGTGCCGGGATATCCTGGAGCAGAGGTAACAGACCTCTGATGTCAGTGAACAGGTTTTCGCTGTGCAACTACCTCATGATTGCTCTGCAGATGACCCCTTCCATTGCTTCACTGATGATCGAGAGCAGACAGGTGGGCGTCAGTTGGGCGGCTAGGGTTTCCCTTGCTTTTTGATTACAACATATGCATGGGCAATTTACCACATAGCTGGTGAGGTGCCACTTTTGTGGATGTACTGGGGCAAGTTGGTTAGCGTAATGGCGAATTCTGGAACACAAGCCTTCTGTTCGATTGCCTTTGCTCTATCCATTGCCTTCATCCGCTTCCTGATCTCACCTGGAACGAATTGAGTTGGATGAAGGCAGACTGTCATCTGTGATGCTGGGGAATTCCGGAGGAAACCCAGATGAACTCTGTATGCTGCATTTCTGGCTGAAGGATTCTCCCAAAGCTGCAGCCTTATATTCTGCACTGTTGTGCTAGGCTGCTCCAGCATTGAAGATGGGGATTTTTGTGGGGCTTCATCCTTTAGTGTGTTGTTTCACTTAACACCACCATTCACGGTTAGATGTGTCAGGAATGAAGAATTTAGCTCTATAGCTTGCTACGTATGTTATTTGGCAGTCAAGTAGCTTTTGTTTTTGGCATCTCCTTGTCGACACCATCTGGGGGGAGGGAGGGTGGGGGGGTAAGATTAAATGAGGGGGTTGGAATTAATATGGGCAGACTATAATTAATGCCTGACATCTGCATAATTATGTGAGGTGAGTGGTGGGGGAGGGGACAGAGATTGAGGAGGTAAACAAAAGCAGAGAAGGAGGCATGAATATGTGCATTAAAAAGTCAGAAATATCCTCTCTGTTCCTATCTCTTCTTCTGGGCGCCTTGGACTCTCCATCCACACGTTCCTCCAGATCCACATTTCTACGACTCTCCCACCAATTCTGTGTCTCTCCCTTCCGATCTCCATCTTCCAACTCTACGCTTCTGTGTTGCTTTCCATATCTGCCTGTCTCTCCACCTTTCTGGCCGTCTCTCTCTCTCTCCCTCTCTCATTGTTGCCTGTCCCTCTTTATTTCTTTCTGGCCCTCTGATGCTGTTTTTCTTTTTCCCTTTCGCTCTCCCTCTCTCTTGTTGCGTGAATAATGTGGTGGTAAGCTGTTTCCTGAACGGCTGCGGTCCATATGGTGCAGACAAACCCACCGCACAGTTAGGAAGGGAGTTCCAGCATCTTGACTGAGAGAAAATGAAAGAGCAGCTGTATATTTCCAAGTCCGAATGATGAGTGACTATGAGGGCGAATTCCAGGTGGTCGCTTGCACATCTATCTGCAACTGTTGCCCTTCTAGATTATAGTGGTCGTGGGATCTGTAGATACGGTCATATCCTTCCTTCCACCACCACCACCACCACCCCCAACTCGCCCCCCCACCCCCCCCCCGCCCCCCAACCCCCCCACCCCCCCACCCCCAACTCCCCCGCCTCCCTCTCCTTCTTTGTGCCTCGCTCTCTCTTTGGCTCTTTTTACACCTCATTTATCTCCCTCTGTCCCGTCTCTCATACTGACACTCTCTGTTTCAGCCTGTCCCTGTCTCTCCCCCTCTCTCCTTCTCTCACACTTTCTTTGTTGCCCGCCTGCCTCTCTCTCTCTCTGTCTCTATGTATCAACGATGCACGCTAACAGTATACAGATGTTCGGAGGAGTGTTAATTCTGTCCACTCAGTGAGGAGTATCCATGAAATGCTACAAGCCCGGATAATATGGGTGTCAGAGACATTTCTGATGTGTTTTTTCTTCTCATACTATCTGTTAGGGTTATCCGTGAAAGACAAGCTTCGCTGCCAAGGAGTGAACAGAGAGTTTGCTGGTTGACGTATTTAATTGCAATCTGCGAAATGCCTTCACGATGGACAGCTGCTCGGAAAATGAGAAGGAAGTGATTTTGGGAATGGATTATTCTGCCACATCAGAGAATGGTGTCCATGAAGGAGAGGAAGCGTGGCAATGGAAACGTGCAGGGGTTCAGTTCATCTCATCATTGAACGAATTGAAGAATTGGAGCAAAGATAGCTTTCAGCACATTCTTCAAATGCTGTCTGAATTGAGTCTGTGTCATTGCGTAAATCAATGCGTTAGTGCAGCAGCTCAGGAGCTGTAGCATGAAGCCCAATTCCTGTATAAACTGATGAAAGCCAAATAAAAACAGACCCCAAATTCCACACCCTCATCCCTATAGAGAAAAGCATTATCATTGACCATAACAGGATGACATTGGCGGAGGTCACAACAGTAAAATGATCGATTTCTTTCGAATCTCCATCTCTGGGTGACGAGTACTCTCCCCACTACTGGGAGCCCGGAGTCTCCTGCGGGCTCTGCTACTCATTAAATTGTGTCTGACGGTGAGAACATTGAGCAGCACAATCAGGGCAAATGGGACACACGGGGTTAGAATGGGGTGGAGGGCTCGATTGTCACCCACATCAGCGATATCTGAACATTGACTGTGACATCACAAAACCAGGGAGCGTTCCAAAGCCAATACCGGCCTGTGTACATAAAATACCAGAAAATGTTACTTAAACAGCTCAGCACAGTCACTGTTCCCAGAGCCACAGCCGCAATTTTTTCGCTGCAATATTTACTTTTTAGCGCCAGGCAGCAAATGTCCACAAATCGACCAAAGGTGAAAGTGACGGTCAATCAGACAGAACAGACAGTGGCTGCATAAAGCAGGACAGCGTGGATATTGCACACTGGAATTGTATACAGAAAAAAAAAACTTTTCATCAAAAATAATCGGAATGTGTCTCAATATCACGTCCAGAATAACGACCAGTAGAAACAGCAATGCCATGGCCACAGGTAACAAGTGATACATTCGGTCAGACAGCAGCTTCTAAACATCATGATGACAATTGTGATTACGTTCGCTGCAGGAAAGTGGAAAAATTGAAACTATAGGTCAGTCTGGGTCATGAGTTAATTTTTTGATTGAAGAGCTGTTGATAGCTTCAATAACTTACTCCATCCAGTGATGTATTTGAGCCAATGTACCTCAGGTAACATACGAAGTGGCCTGTGATTCTGTGGAGGGAAGCAGAGATGATATAAGACAAAACTGGAGTTAAGGAAGCAGCGTAGGCAGAAATGAGGACAGAGTCAGACGTAATGGCTTGCCCCAAAAATGGCTTGGGTGCAAGAGTATAACTGGAGGACAATGGGGTGATGGGGGAAGTCATGAGTGACAGGGAGCCGAGGAAGACTGAGGGGAGCTAGAGTTGGCCCCTAAGCAGGCTTCTTACATTTTGTTATCGGGGACCTCTTCCCTCTTCTATCATCGATTAACTGACATCTGGACATTCAAAAATAACGTCAGTTATAGTATGTTTCACAAAATGTCCATTAGACAATATCAGTTGTCAAATGTTACTTTCGACATTAACTGTATCACTGACCTGTTGCCATTGTGTCAGATTTATCTTGTCAGCACATTAACATCCCCGTTATGAGAAATGTCTCAATCTACACTCTACCGTCCGAACAAGTTCCATAGTAATATGATGTGACTGTAACAGGAATGGTAGGAGCGGGATTTGGGAAATGTGGGAGCCATGCGTGACGAAGGGAACCTGGTTTCATATGTCACCCAGATACACCCCCCGCGTCATAAAATCTGACTCTCGTTCGAGGGAGACAGATATGAGAATTTCTCTCCTCGTCTGGAAAAGGTACACGCACGCACACACACACATACACACACACATATAAATTATTTGGCAGGCTTACGGAAACATTGAGTCTCATACACAAGGTGAAATATGCATACACTGAAACCAAAACACACAGACGGAAACACACACCTTTTAATTTTCACAACCTTTAACTCTGTATTTCTCTCCACAGATGATGTCGGGCATGTTGAGATTTGTTGATTTGTTAAGCTCTGTTTCAGATTTCCTGTATCCACAGTAGTTGACCTATATTATAAGTTTAAGCTGATGGCCCAGAACGTCAGATGTCCTTCGCTGAGGACGGTTAGTGAACTAAAGATGTTTTTAAGGCAATCAATGATAGTTGCATGGGGTTCTCAGGCTACGATAGCACTTTTATCCACTTCACCAGCGCAATAGTCTGGGCCACTGGAAGACTAGTCAAGCAAAATCATCACTGCACGTCCTACACCTAAATTGTCTGGAGCACGGATAGTTTGGAATGGAAGTCTTCAGTTCATTGGCAGACTTTTGCCCGCGCCCACAGAGTTTGCAGTACCCAATGCCTCCAGCCATTTATTGATACCATGTCAAGCGAAATCAATTAGCTGAATATGGCATCTATGGTTCTGGGGACCTCCACTGGTCAATTCTGGCTGAAGATGGTTGCAAGTTCATCAGACTTATATGTTGCACTGATTTTCTGGCTTCCCCGTCAAAGAAGCTGGGGATATTTTGTGCCTCCCCCTCCAGTGAGATGCTGAATTGTCCAGCACTGCACACGACTGGAAGTGTCAGGACTGCAGAGCTTAATTCTGGTCCGTTGTTTGTGGGATCGCTTAACTGTTTCTACAAATTGTTAATTAAGGTGTATGGTAAGGACGCATCTCAAATTCACAGGGTGATATCCGATTTTTGGTCACTACTGGTACCGTTTCTGGCATGCCCTCCTGCAGGTTTCTTGGAAACAGTTTATATACGGTGGACGAGGTCAGGTGCGGTATTTTGGAAGGAGGTTCTGGTTGTGGGGGGCGCAGGGGACCGGTTGATCAGCAGGTCACCTTGCCCATGAGGCTTCCTTTGGACCTGAGTCGACGTTGAGCACTCGCAGGGCAATCTGCCTCCCGACTGTCTGCTCCTGTGTCACCATCTTTGCTGGGCCTGGCCCGCCAGTGGGACAGAAATTTAAAAGAATTGTGGTGGTTATGCCTGCAACATTATCTTTAGTGTGTTATTCCGTGACTGTAACTATGTCGTTCTTTTGCTTGACTAGACTGTTGTGATGACTCAACGGAGCAGACAGGTTTCATTAAAACTTTTTTGACCACAATGTCTAAACTCCAATCAGAAGCATCCGCCACCGGGATTTCCCACGCTATAATCGCACGGGTCACAGCCTCCAGAGTATTACACATGCTCTCTCATTGATCATAGGGTGGGACTATATCCTTAGGTGCCAGGCTCCTCAGGCAACTTTCCCAATTTATGTACTTGCACCCCCAAACGTTATGAATGAGGAATTTGCAGGGTCGGCTGTCTTCGGTTAGTAATTATTGTTTCCAGTGCCTGGGTCAATGCCCAGTGTCACATCCAGTTTCGTTCATTTTCGAGTCCGAAACGGTCTGATGCAGCTGAACGGATTTCTAGGGCATTTCAGAGTCAGCCACATTGCAGTGGGTCTGGAGTCACATGTCAAACACAATAGGTAAGGACGGCAGATTTCCCTACTTAAAGAATAGTTTTGGACAGCGTTTTTTTTTCTAGAATGTTAGCTATGGTTTTACGAGAGCTGAAGTTATATTGGGCCTCTGGGTTACTTGTGCGGTGACATTAGCGCAACAGTACCTCCTCCCCCAGCCAGCCCACATGGGATTTTAAAAAGCAGTTTACTCCAGTATTATTATTCCCCCATTTTCACTGTCATTTCATTTTAAGTTATACAAGACCAGTTCGGGCCAGCATTCTTAGGTGCCATTGTTGGATGTAATTTTATGTGTCCATTCTGGGACTAAATAACAGACAATAGCCAGACTCCAAATTCAGGAATCCGGACTATGGTAAGCCCAGTGAATTGGTAAGGCCCAGCCTTGAAAAGCATGAAGTCGAGTTTTGAGATGCCGAGGGAGAGGCTTAAAGTGGGTATGATATTGAGGGTTCGGTGGAGCTGGATACAGGGTCAGTGATAGGAGGAGGCAACGGAGATATTGACATAGCTGTCATAGAAAAAAGGACAAAGGGGTGTTCACGGTGGTGATATTTGGGAAAGGACGAGCTAATGGTGAATATAAGTGTAGAAAGCAGGATGGGCTTGAGAGACATGTTCCTAGTGGCGTCGATTTCGGGAGATTGGTTCGAATGAGGCTAAGAGGTGGACAATTACAGTTTTTTTTTTAAGAGAGCTTCCCCTCTCTGAAGTCTCTGCTCCATCTGTTGGTCTTGTTAGAGTCGCAGATGCACTGTAACTACAGTCACCATATCTCGCCAGGGCTGGGTAACAAAATCATCTATCCTTGCTGAATGCATGCAGTAGCTTAGAACATAACCTCTAGAAAACCATCCAAAAGCACTTGTGCTGAACTTGACATGATATGTGATTGATTGATTGGAGGCACTATACCCCCAGTTACCATAGCAGCGATGCAGCTCTCCCAATGTTAGTTTAAGTCACAGAGATATTGCGAAGGAAAACTTTGCAGGGTCGACAGTGCTGATATTGTGATTGTCTTCTCCGGTGCCTGCCTCAATGCCCAATGGCCCAGCAAGTGTCATTCCTATTGGAGCCTACGTATGTTAGTTGCATCAGAGTGGGTTTCTCAGCCACTTCAATCTGTAATTCAGAGCCAAGCACGTTGGTGTGTGTATGGAGTTACATGTACTCCAGAACAGCTAAGGATGGAATATTTCCTTCCCTCAAGGCCATTCGCAGATCAGATGAATTTTGTTTTAGTGAAGTTAACAGTAGTTTCACGGGATTTGTATCCGCGTCCTGAGAACATTTTTTAGGCCTCTGTATCACTTGTGCAATGAAATTAGCACAACACGACTGGCTCCCCCAGCCATCCCAGAAGGTCATATAAGAATCAGTTTAGAACAGTGTTCCCATTTGCCTGAATTTTCTTTACTGGTGCTCCATTTTATGTTATACAAGACCTGTTTGGGCGAGTACTCTTATTTCGCTATGTAATCTGTATTTCTTTTGTTTCCGTTCTGTGAGTGAGCAACTGACAACAGTCAGCCCTCATAGAGTAGAAGGTAAGGGCAGCAGACCTCATGCAAAAAGAGAGAGGCGATGGCATAGTGATATTGCTACTGGACTAGTATTCCGAAGACTCAGGTTAATGCTCTAACGACCCGGGTTCAAATCAAATCCGACATTGCATGTAATGGTACACATGTCATGTGGCAGAAAATCTTGAATTTAATGTCCAATGATGGCCATGAAACCATTGCTGAATGTCGTAAATGCCTGCCTGGTGCAATCATGCCTTCTCAAGAAGGAAGGAAGGAAATCTGCATTTCTTACCCAGCCTGATCTGCATGTGAGAACAGGCAAAGAACAATATCGTTGACTTTCTAAAAAATCACTGAACAAGGGCAACAAATGCTGCCCTAGCCTGCGGCACCCGCATACCAAGAACAAAAATAAAGTCCAGGAAACTGACAAGTCTAAGCCTCCAGAACCTACCAGCTGAGGTAGGGCTGGTCTCAGGTTTGAGAGGCCGTTGAAGAAGCTTAGGTTGTTATGAACTTGATGGTTATGCCTCTGATGCGGAAAGCCGCCACCGTCTCAAAAGCTGCCATGTCCCTTTTAACCATCATGTGCCTACGCAATAAGGGCTGTCATGCTACCCAGCTGGCACCGGGCTCCCGTTGTGCTGGGAAAAATAGCCGCAGAGTTGAGTTCAGGCACGTCGTACGCCCAAGGTGATATCGATTAAAGGTCAGGTGCGGGTGTCTATTTGTCGGACAAATACAGCCAACGTCATTGATGACTAGGCAGACACAAAAGCTGGTGCGTGACTTTAATTTCTCACTCTATGTTCTGCCATTTCCTGACCGCATCCCTGTCTCCAATTGGAATAGTGATTATCTGCCCGCTCTCTTTGGAAAGACACAGTGTTTCCGTAATCACAGGAAGCGGCGGGGACCAGGATCGCCTTCCTCCCCTGACCCTGAAGAAGGGAACGGTACTCTGTATTATCGGTGCGGCTTTGAGTGACACTATAGCGTCCGAAGTCAATATCAGTATTGGGGATGATGCTTTGTCCCTCCCTAAGATACCTTCTGAGGGATCCCAGCTCACCCTTATCCTGCTGCCTGGGATGATGCCCAATCTGCAGATGGTGGGACAATGGATGTCTTACAATCACACCCGTTATCGCACACTCCAGCACTAAAACCCATAAAACCCGCAACTCCCATCTCTAACTTTATTCTACTCAATAAACTCTCAGGATTCATGCCACAGTAGCTCCTGGAGAGTGACAGAGGGAGAAGATAGAAGAGTGGGATTTAGGGAGAAAGAAACGTAGAGCGAAAAATCGTGCAGTGTGCCAAGACAGTGAGGGGGGATGCCGAGAGGGAGAGAAACATCACACAACTAATGATCAATCACCGTCACTTGATCTTACACTAAGAACGACCACCTCTAATTAATGCACTGTATGTAAATGAGAGATTGTTACAGTATTGGAATCTGTGCGTGGTGACTCACAGAGCACCAGTGGCTGCAGCCAGGTCAGGGGAAAAGGATAGTTCGTGTGGAAGCTGAACGGTGTGTGAGAAATCAGACAAATTCTGATTCACGATACTCAGATGAGAACTATGCTGCGGCTTGCCGAAGTGATCACTACATGCCTGTGATGCATTGCCTGGTGGACATGACTCAGCTTCCACTGCAGCACAGGCCGAAGCCATCCAACACCTCATCGCCACAGTGGGAACTGGTACTGCGCTCAAACGATCTACCGTTGCTTTCATGCACAATTAGGCTGCTGTTATCAGCGGTGTGGATCTCAATGCTCAAAGGCACATGTAGACTCTGTCCGGATTGCCGCAAACTGTGCTCCAGCAGATAACGTGGATTGCTGATGTTCCGGCCCGTGGGAATTGCAATCTCTCCATGAAGCACGAACGTATTGTCCTCTCTCAGGATGACAGACATTTCCCCCCTTCTCTGCCACTCCGCCACTGTCCTTGCTGCTACCCATCAGACAGTCCAGACTGCTGCTCCCCATGTTGAGGTGTTACGATTTCAGTCTGAGCCCTCAAGACGCGAGCTGCTCCAGGGTGTCCAGCAAGTCTATCTGCAGAGGGCCTCCAGTGAAACTCATCAGCGTTCCACAAGCAGTGCGGCAGTCATCGAGGAAGCAATATATAGGTGCACTAGATACGTGCATGCTGCATCCAATATGTAAGCAATAGTTAAGTGAACACACATTAGAGGCAATAAGGGTATGAAACGTTTTGTTTGTATGTGTTATTTGAAAAAAGCAAAAAGCTGTTCACAAATATCCCTTACAAACCTATCGACTCCCACAGCTACCTCGACTACAGCACATCACACCCCGCTGCCTGTAAGGACTCCAACCCAAGCTCTCAGTTCCTTCGCCTCTGTCGTATCTGTTCTGATGATGCCACTTTCAAAAACAATTCCTCTGACAATACTTCCTTCTACCTTAAACGAGGTTTTCCACCCTCAGTGGTTAACAGGGCCCTCAACCGTGTCCGGCCCACCTCCCGCGCATCCGCCCTCACACATTCCTCTCCATCCGAGAAACATGACAGTGTTCCCCTTTGTCCTCACTTATCACCCCACCAGCCTCCGCATTCAAAGGGTCATCCCCCGCCATTTCCGCAATCTTAGGCATGATGCCACAACCAAACACATGATCCATTCACCCACCCTGGCGGCATTCCGCAGGGATCGTTCCCTCTGGGACACGCTGGTCAACTCCTCCATCATCCCCTACACCTCAACCCCCTCCCACGGAACCTTCCCATGCAACCGCTGAAGGCGTAACACTTGCCCCTTTACTTCCCGTCTCCTCAACTTCCAAAGGCCCAAGCACTCCTTTCAAGTGAAGCAGCATTTCAGTTGCACTTCCCTCAATTTAGTCTATTGCATTTGTTGCTCCCAATGCGGTTTCTTTTTTCTTGTACCTTGCTTGTCCTGCTTTCTAAGCTTAATTAGCAGATTCTTTAAGTAGTATCAGCACCTTCAACACCTCTTTGTTCCTTTGTCTGTGACATCATTTGGTTATCCCCACCTATAATTGGCCGTCTATCTATCTCAACTTGCCATCCCCAGCCACCGCCCCCCACCCCACCCCCCTTTTGCATTTGTTCTCCTCCCACTGCTGATGATTCCTCCGGATTCCTACAGGCAATGTCAGCGTCCACATGATGGAGATGATATGAAGCATGCAGCAGAACACCATGAATTTGCACAGTATCGCCAGCGTGAATTGGAGGGTTGACTCCGAGTGGTTCCACAATCAGAAGCCTTCTTTGACCAAACCAGTGGCCAGCTCCACTGTTCCCCTGGTGGTTTCATTGTTGTGGTAAAAATGTGTTCCTTTCCCGGGCTCGTTTTGTGGTGGGGACTAGTGAGGGGGTGGGTACTTTGACCGATGCAGCGAGGGGGCAGCACTCGTCTTCAAGAAGCCAGCCCCTGCTTCTCCGTTGACGCCTGAAAATGAGGCAATGCTTGACTGATTCAGGATGAAGTTATCGTGGCTGCTGTCAGAATAGTGGACATTGACAAACACTCCTCTGACCCTGTGCCTCACTGCTGAGGGAGAAAATGATGCATTCACCTAAACTGGCATAGATTATTTCCCTCACCTAGTGGGCACCTCGATGGACAACGTTGTTTGAGATGATCTGTATGTCATCTGCTCCTTTCTGGAAAGTTCTGGATTTGTAGAAGTTCAATGAAAGTGTGATTTTAACGGCTACTGACAATACCGTGCTCACGTTAGTATGAGACTGAAGGTCATGTACAAAGGGGTAACACAATTCTGCAGTCACCTCCTTGTTGTATCAGAGACGCCATCAGCTCTGATTCCGTGTTAGGAGTCGATTGTTGAAGTTTAATTGGAAAACCCTGGGTGTATATGGAAGAACCCGTCTCTCCCTGTACTTTACAAAGCTTCCCCTTCCTGCTGCCTCTAGTCCATTTTTTGATTATGTTATAGGCCCAGATGCATTGTCCCTACGGCCCTCATACCTCACCCTGAATTAAGTCCTCCCTGAATGTATTCAGCATCTCACAACACAAGCTCCACAAAACCATTCACAGCTCCTCCAATAATTTTCCAGTCATATCATTGAATGACAAAGGAAAAGGGTATAGTGTACAGGATGATGGAAATGTGCAGGTAAATGTGATTAATTGGAGGGGTGAGGCAATCACAAGAGTCAGCATATTAAAAGTGAGGAGCTGCCAGGGCATTAGGCAAAGTAAGTCAGTGAGCAAAGGGAAAATGTGTGAACGGGATGTGATATGAGTTAGGACATGCACAGCAGAGCTTCACATGAGTTGAAGCTTGTGAAGTTTTGGAACAAGAATAGTGTGGCAAGGATAAAATTTCCTTTTCACATTTAAATTTATCAAATAAACAGTTGAGGATATATTTAGCAGCTGTACTGAGAGAGATTTTGATGTCTGATATTGATCGAGGGATCGCATAAACTTGTTTATGAGAATAATCAGAGGTTACAGTATATTAACAGAAGTCTTTGAATGCTGCTTCAATGTACCGAGTGAGAGGCAATGAGGTTCGTATGAGAGGGAGTTCAATTAAGAAGGGAACTATATAATAATGTGGAAAAATTATTGACAATATAAAATGACAGGATGCGTGATGAGTCTCGGCTGCAGAATCTGGGGGCGCCTGGATGCAAAAAGCAATCCATGCCAACCAAATTTGGAGTAAGTGATGCGGCTTGAGGAGCTTTGCTTCCAATTGAGTGGAGCAGAGCTGCATTGCGGAAAGATCCAGATGCGAGGACACTATTGGGTGCTTTTTACAAAAAGGCAATCACACTACTTTGTTTAACGTCATCATCTGGTCAGTGACCAGGGAGAGGTGGGCCTGAATGTGACGCAGGAAGGTAAGCGGATTGTGAAGGTGGGAAAGGAGGACCCACAGGCCAGGTAGCATAGCAAAATGTTCGAGGTTCTTGCAACTTTCATGGAAAGGAGTGAGGACAGTAGTGTGGATAAGCTGGCTTACCATTGCGCCAGGGTACAGGAAACCATCCATTTTGGGGTAGCTGAAAGGAACGTCGTGCTGGCAGGGACATTATTTTCGGCGTGACAGACTCTGTTTTATGCATCTGAGAGCGAGCACCCTGCAGGATGCGTTGCCTGTCCTGTGCCATGGTGCGCGATATCTGCTCAGCGCTGGAGAAAAACTTGTAATGGTCAATGTAGGTAGCAATGTTATAGGTAAGAGGTTCTTCATTGGAGTATCAGTAGCTAGGCACCAAAGTAAAAGCAGAACGTCAAACATAATAGTCGCGTGATTATTGCCTGAGCTCTGAGCGAACTTGAATAGAGAAGTGAAGATTGCAGAGATGAATGCGTGGCTCAAAGGCTGGTGTGGGAAAAGTTGCTTACGGTTCGTGGGGCACTGACAAGACTATTTGGCAATATGGGGGCTGTACCATTGGAACAGACTTAATGAGATCTCTGCTTTGACCAGTGTCCTGGCGAGTAACATAACTGAGAAAGCCCAGAAGTCTTCAAAATAAATAATGCGAAGTGGTGATGTCGCGGGAGATTGTCAATTTTAAATGGAAGTGACAAGGCAAGAGTTGAAGCTAATAAGAAAGATAATGCTAATTACAGTACGGCGGGAAGGGACAATCAATTGAAACAGATAAAAACATGCAGTGGTTAAAAGAAAAACAGTTAAAATAATGAATTAAATTCCCTATTTTAGATTGCCAGCAGCATCCTCATTAAAAGAAGATGAACTGCCAGCTGTAATTTCATTATCTATATCGGACTTGATAGCCATTAGCGAATCGTGGAAAACAATAGTGTGAAATGTTGACGCTCTTTTGTGAAGTGTTGCAGTTTGATTTACCATGATCTTATTGAATGAGGCGATAGCTTTGAATGGCGAACTGTCCTACTGGTGCTCCTAATTTGTTTGTTATGTTTACATGTATCTATGTCATAATGTGCTGCACTGATAGTAGATTCATCGGTCGTCACCGTTCATATTTCTATTCTAGATGATTGAAAGGTAGTAAATGTAACCCCACCATTTAGGAATGGATGGAGAGACAGAACAGCGAACCGGTGAACTGTGAGCCTAACATCAGTAACAGGTAGAATGCAAGTGTCTATTGCATAGGATGTGAGAACAGGCCTCCTAGAAAATGGTATGACTGGGCAGAGTCAACATAAGTTTATGAAAGGGAAATCCAAGTTTACACGGTTTTTGGAGTTTTCTCAGGATGCAACTAGAATAATTGATCATGGGCGGTTCGTGGGATGGGGCACTGCGGGATAGGGTACATGTACATTTTAAGAAATGTTCTGATAAGTTCACACACAAGAGGTTAGTAAACACAAATGGAGCACATGGGTTTGAGATAAATATACTGAATTCACAACTGGCTAAGAGGCTGAAAACAGACACATGAGTGAATGTGTAGATAACAGTTTTCCAGGCAGTGGCAAGTTTTAACCACACATATCAGTGGTTCGGCCCCAGCTATTCACAATCTTTATCGATAATTTTGATGTCAGGAATATATGTAACATTTCCCCGTTAGCTGATGAAATAAAACTAGGTGGAATTATCAGTTGTGAAGAGCAGGCAAATGTCGTTCAAGGAGATTTGGAGAGGGGAAACGATTAGGCAAAATTCTGGCACATGACACAACAAGGTAGAGAAATGAGAGATGATCCACTTTGTTCGGAAAAACAGAATTAAAGAACATTTCTTAAATGTTGAGGGTTTGGGACGTGATGAATTTCCAGGGGACATTGGCTGCAACATATATGGACCGGCAGCGATGAATGGGATCATGGTATGTTGGCATTTATTACAAGAGCAATTGCGTATTAAAGTAAAGATGTTTTACTGCAATGATTTAGTGCTTATTTGAGATAGCTCCTGGAATATTGTGTGCAGGTTTGATTTCTGCACCTATGGGAAGTTGTACTTGCCATACAAAGAGTTCTATGACGATCCACCATCTAATTACTGGCGTAAAAGGATTGGCTATGAGGGAATTTAAAATGTACTGGAACTTTATTCTCTGTGTCGAGAAGATAAATGTGGGAAATATGTTCCCCCTGTTCTGGTGTTCTAGAATCAGTGGCTGCGTCGCAGAAAAGGGGTAAGTTCATTTAGAACTGAGACAAGGAGGATTGTATTCATTTAGGGGGTGTTGAATATTTGGAATTCTCTGCCCCACACATCTGTGGAGGCGCAAATGCTCAGCATATTCAAGTCTCAGATCAATATTTTTCTTGATGTTAAGAACAAGGTATTGGGGAATAGTGTAGGAAAATGACGTTGAAGTAAAGGAACGGCCTTTATCTGTTTGAAAGCCACAGCGGGATTTTAGGACAGGTTGTCGTTAACCTGCTCCTGTTTTTTTATCTTCTTATATGATGGAGATGCTAGCGGACACCATGCGGGAAGCAGATAATGCAGTGTTGTAAATCAGCTGTGGGGCAAATGGAGCATGGAGTTTGTGAACAGCCTCAGATATCAGCCATATAGGGAAGTGGTGCTGGTGGATAGGGAATCGAGTTAGTGACTGGAACCGAAGTTAATGGCTTCAGTCACTCTAAATTATAAATGACAAGAACATTAATGAAGTTAAACAGGTCTTATATAGCAGGACATTGGATAGGGAGGCTTACCAAATATAGCACAAATTGCCAGCATGGGATACTAACATCTATATAACCATAACAGCATTTTCGGTCCCTAAAGCTAATGACATCCAATCATGAGAAAGGTAGTAAAGACCATGGGATAAACTTATGTCCATTGTTCTAGTATTGCAATTGATTGAACACAGATTCTGATCCATTGTTATTATATTCCAATCTATTGATCTCAGCTTCTGATTATTTGTTCAACATTTCCAATCCATGTTTCTTGGCTTCTGATCGCTCCTCTCCTTCTCGCTGGAGCTGCTGATCTCTGATGGCGTCGAAGGTGATGCTCCCGCTGACACTGTCGGATAGCAGACTGGAAAGTGTCGTTTATGAATTGAATAGGAGAGTCCTCCTATGACAGAATTAGGAGCCATGGAAGCTGATATTAATTACAGTCACTGTACAATCAGCTTCAGTTAAACTCCTTCAATCCAATGAATTTTACATCACAAAAAATGCATGATGTTAGTTCGGCCTGCATTAATGTATGAAGGTCACTGAGGAAAGGGATGGTGGAATTAGTGGAGGCTCTGACTATAACCTTACAATTCTGCTTGGATATGGCAGTGGTGTCTGTGGAATGCATGGTTGTAATTGTTGCCACCGGTATACAAAAGGAGAGAGGGATTAAGCCAGGATCCACAGAGCAGACAGAATATCTCAGATAAAACATTGGGGAAACTTTGAATTGTGTGATCTTGGCGGACATTATTATATGTTATCATGAAGACAAAACTTTTCTTTCTTTGCGAGAAAAGTGGTTATCAATATGATCGAAATCATAGATATTTTAACTGAAAATCCCACCTGATAAACTGAAATGATTTTGTAGCCTCAGTAATGAAAGGGGTAATAAGGGAATTGAGTTGAATTTACGTTTATGCCACATTGTAATCAAGTGTCATTTAATAGATTTAGTATAGAAACTGGGTCCTATGGTTTAAAGGGACAGCGACAGTGTCTGTGAGGGAGTAGGAAAATCAGCCTCAGAGATAATGTGCGGCTGGGGCTTCTGCACAAGTACCTGAAGAACCACTGTCACTGGTGAGCGCATAGCTAGGCCTAGGGTTTATAGACGCGAACATTAATTCCTGAAAATGACTCGAAAAAGTGTCGCTGAAGGCTACATATTTCTATGAAACAGGCTGGTAACATCTGCCACCTGCTGCAGGATGTGTTGCATTGGGAAAATGGAGGATATTAATTTTCCATGAACTTGAAAGTTACAGTGGTGGTAAATTTCTATGCCAATGAGCCATTTCAGGGCTCCTCAGGTCGTCTCTTTGGGAAGTCAAAAGCCTCCGCCCAGATTGGCATCCATGGGACGTATTGTGCCATCTTTGCGAGGGCACACAACTTTGTTCATTTTGCTATAGATCAGGACAGGGAGGATGCAAGGGCAATTGGACATTTCCAGGTTCAGAATTCTGATAGAAATAGAACGATCATGACTGCACTCAGATGGCGCAGAGTTCTCTTCGCAAAAAAGTGAACAACTATGTCAATCGCAAGGGCTTCCATTCGATGAATATCCAGGTGGGGTGCAACCACCTCAAAAACATCATGCGGGCTTGTGTATAGTTTCCAGAGAGCGTGAACAACTCCAACATTCTCAGTGTATCACAGAGCCCTGCCGTCTTCCAGGGTACACAGAGAATGCAGAGATGGCTCAAAGGGAACACGGCCTACCCGCATAGGGCATGGTTGATTAGAACCATGCGGCAGCCTCATGCAGCATCAGAGAGAATCCATGAAGAGAATTTTGCTGCAACTCGCACCTTGGTGAAGCAAGTATTCGGGATATTGAAAATGAGGTTCCGATGTCTGGACTGCTCTGGTAGAGTCCTGCAATGCAGCCCGCAGAATGTGGTAAGCTTCACTGTCAGCTGCTGAGCAATTTTAGATTTGGGACTGCGACAAGAGATTGAGCAGCCTAAGGAAGAAATGGCAGCTTTGGACGTCGCCTTCGTAGAGAGTGGCGTCGAAAGTAATGATGGGGAGCAGGCCTTCGAAGGCAGTGATGATAGCGAGGAAGCACCACTGGTTGCCAGGCGAATCAGGAACGCTTGGGAGGCACACATATCTGATTGATTTTTGAAGGATGATGTCAACATGCATGAGGCAACACCATGGCACCATTCCTAACAATGCATCTTTAAAAGTTTCACTGTAGACTGGTTGATGACAGCGTACATAGCCTCCGTGAGAATGATCCTTTCATGGATAAACAATGGGTGCCCTAATGGCCGTTCGATTGAAGGATGAGGAGGATGAGATGCAGTAAGCAAACGTCACATATCTTCACAATGTCTGTGTGAATGCCTGACTCCTATCTGTCTGAGGGCAGCTCGCTTGTCCGCTGTGATCAGGGCCATATCATGGGGAAGCAGCTGTGAAACTTAAAAAGCAACAGATCCTTGTTTCAGGCTTGACCACTTGACCGCTTCAGGAGTACAGGGTCACTGTTCACTGATTCTGAAGCGATGGAGGCCAGCCCCAACTTACCTGTTCTGAGAGAAATCAAAAGAATGACAGAATTCTGAAGCGCCTTCCAACGAGCTCCTGGCAGCAGTATGCAACATTATGGTGGAGCAAGCATCAGTAACAAGTCCAGGGGGTGTGTGGCCAGACCATTGCTTTGGCCCGGATGCTGCACAACGCACAATAACGCGGAACTTGGCTGAGTCGCCTGCCTTTAACTTGTGCAGGAATCAAAGTTTAACCTCTGAGTGATACGAAAATTGTTCATAACAAGCATATATAGGAAGGGGGACATATTAGGGAGTTAATTTGCAATGGTGCACGTTATGTATAATTGGTAAAACTCAGGCCCAGGCTATGTACTTACATATTATTAACCTTCTGATCCCTGCTGCTCTGTTTTGGTGCACCCAGGCCGTCCAAAGAGGAGGTGGAGGCAGGCTCCTTGAAGTTACAGCCTGTCTGTGATGACACTGGTGGGCTTCCTATGTAGGCCTGAGGCCTGGATGTTCTGGCCTGGCTTTGGACTGCTGCTGTGTGACAGTGGCAGCCTATTCGGCATGTGCAGCTATAGATGGTGGGGACAAAGGAAGAGAAAAATCGGATTTGCCAGTCAGTCCAGGAGTGACATAGGTGGATGGCTCCTGCGTGTACATTTTCAGATTCTCCACCCTATGGTTGCCTTAAGGCTCCTGCCTGACTCCATTAGGAGATGGGGTAACTGGATTGAGATCGAGCTTCCCTGGATCCCCTCATCTACCCAGTACAGGAGGACAGCTATTTAATCAATGATGGTGTTCAGCACTTCAGAGCCAATGTCCTGGACAAACTCTCAATGGCGATCACCATCCGACCAGTGTTGAAATCGGAGCGTTGGTATTGCAGCGCTACAACCTCAGACTTTAAGTTGGCAGTGTCCACCATCGTGTCTTGCAATCTAAATAGTGTTGCAATCATCCCTTCCTCATGTTCCCGAGCTTGACATCGCAGCTCCAGCAACTGAGGTATGACCAATTCCAGAGAATAGTCATCTGACTCGGACTCAGCAGACTTCTGGCCTCCGACAGCCCTCCGGGTCCGGACAGCTGGGAAGTCCTTGTTTCCGCTTGCTGTGGATCAGACAGTGTAATATGCTGACGCGATTATCACCCCTATGGTACTCTAGAAGTGGGTCAAAGAATGCGTGTCTCACGTCTAGAGAATGGACTGGGGTTGCGGTCTTACGGGTCTTCAATGTATGTGGCTTTATCATTCATTTCAGTTGATTCTTATGGTCTTAGTTGGAGGCCCTGGGGCATGGACTCCATCGGCTGGTCCCAGATGTGCCTGCCAAAGGATTCAGAGATAATTAATCGATCAGTGTGGCCTGTAAATCAGCACAATTCATTCAGAGCATGGTGGCTTTCTCAAAGGCCTTGCATTGCTGGATCCTAACTTTTTGGAGCATTGTTGACCTCACCGTCAGCACAGTAACAGTCCAGATGCTCGCCGATGAGCTGGATGACTCTGTTTTCAAAGTACATGCGGGCTTCACTTCAGGCATTCCTCCATAGGCCAGTGGCTTCTCCCTCTTTTGTTGACTCCCAGCTTGTCCTGCATGGATTGATTTTGAAAATGTAAGCAGGACGCTAACTGAGCAAGATGATAACGTTGCCAGGCCTGTGTGAGTGATGTGTGGTCCCACGCGTGGGAGGAGGACAATGAATGTGGGTGTGACAGAGTGAATGGTGATTTCCCTTGAACTGACAGTGAGTGACGACTCCATGAATGCGTGATAGTTTTATGTGTGTGTTTTAGTTCAGGATAATCAGAGTACTGATATTCCCTGGCAGAACTGAGGAGATCATTTAACATTTCCTCACACTGCGTGTTTGGCTCTTTAGTGCCTTAATGGCGATGACCAATGGTGGCACCGCCTCTCTGTTCGGATTAATGATTTTTCTCATAATTCTGCATTGGGGGTAGACGATATCACGGCTGCAGCTATTGCGTCAAAAAGGTGCTCAAGAGCCACATATGCATGAACAAACCAGGGGCCTACAGTTTCTTTATTTTTGTCTTGTCTGCAGAAGCCTTGGACTGGAAGCACTGAGAGGTGTACATCCAGCTGCACTTTAAATATGGCAAACAGGATGAGGAACCAATGAGAATGTACTGTGACGGGCGAATGAGAGATGGAGTGATGAGATTGGAAACAGCTTCTTTTTCCCCCAAAAAATGCATAATTAATGAGGCGGGATGGGTTAATTTATGCCTGAAATTCTGACGACGGGCAAAACATCGTTTTCCTCTCCAACTATTTCAAATCTCGGATGATTCCCCCAATAGAATATTTGTGAGATAGTATCTTCGAACAGCCTATATTGGACCCTACCAGAGAGCAGGCTGCACCAGGCCTAAGTATGGCGCAATGACAAAGCATTAATTTATCACCTCATAGTGAAGGCAGACCTAGGTAGCAGCGATCATAATACGATAAAATTTTACATTCATTTTGATTTAAATAAATTTAAACTTAAATAAGGGACATTTCGATGGCATGAAAGCAGAGCTAGCCAAAGTAAACTGGCAAATGAGATTAAGGCGTAGCTCAATGAACTTCAGTGACAGACATTTAAAGGGAATACTCAGAATGTATACGTTCAAATGAGGAAGGTAAATTCCATGGTGGAAGGACCACCTTCCGTGGTTATGTGGAACAGTTAAGAGACAGTATGAAAATCATTGATAATAAATGCTATTACTCTAAATGAGGTGGCATGACAGATGATTGGAAATAATATAATCACAAGCATAGGATGTCAAAATTATTCACAAGGAGGAAAAATAGTTTACAAGAGAAAGCTAGCTAAAAATGTAAAGAATGAAAGTATATATATATAGATATTTAAATTATAAAACAGTTAACAAAGTTTGTGTTGGTCCATTGTATATTTGTGCCTGGCAAATTAATAATCTGAAGTAGCAACTTGGCTGATGAATTAAAGAGGAATTTAGCATCGGTCATCAACACAAAGGATCGGAATTACATCCCAGATTTAGACACAAATTAGGAAAAGGAAGGGAGGGAGGATCTTGTGAAGTTAACAATCACTAGGCAATTGGTACTCTGCAAACTGTTAGTGCTGCGGGTGACAAACCTCCAGGTCCAGATGGACTTCATCCTATTATTGTGTAGCACGTGGCTAATGAGATACTTCATGCATTGGATTAAATTTCAAAAATTCCCTAAATTGGTTAGGGTTCCATTGGATTGGAAAATAGTGGATTGAACTCCTGAATTCAAACAGGGCGGGAGACAGTTTGCAGGAGAGTACAGGCCGTATAAACTAACATCTGTAACAGAGCAAATGCCAGAATCTACCATTAAATATGTTATTGCAGGGCACTGCGAAGAAATTAGTGCAATCAGGCTGAATGAACGTGGATTTGTGAAAGGGAAATAATGTTTAACCAATTCATAGGAGTTATTTTAAGGAGGCACATGTTCTGTGGATAATGGTAAACTGTGGATGTCCTGCACTTTGATCTCCAGAAGGCATCGGATAAATTTATAGCGGAAAATACACGTTAATGGAATAGGAGTTAAAATATTTGCATGAACAAAGCATTGCCTTCCAATCTGAAGCAGAGAGAAGTTATTATTTTTATATATTATTTTGCTTCTGGCTGGCCGGATATGATATGTAGTGTGCCAGAGGGATCCGTGCTGGGGCCTCAACAGTTTTTATTTTATGTAATTGATTCGATGAAGGAAGCAAAGGAATGGTTGTTAATTTTGCTGACGACACAACGACAGTTAGGAATGATACATGGGAAAGGGGCATAACAAGGCTCCAAAAGATATGTAAAGTGAGTAGTCAACCATCTAGCATGTGGCGTAATGTAAAAGTATTTGTATCTGCAGGAGGAGGAAAAAATGAAGCTTCTCATTAAAGGTTAAGAGATTGCAAAGCTGTGATGTGCAGAAGGATCTGCGTTTCCTAGTACATAATTCACAACTGTTGAGGATGCAGGTACACGAAGTCATAAAGAAAGTAAATAGAATGCAATTATTTACTGTCAGATCATTAACTACAAATACGAAGAGATTATGTTTCAGTTCAACATCGTTCTGGTGAGACAACATCTGGGGAACTGTGAAAAAAGAACAAAGAAAAGCACAGCACAGGAACAGGCCCTTCATCCTCTTAGACCACGGTGATCATATTGCCCGTAAACTAAAACATTTTGCACCTCCAGTGTCCGTATCCCTCTATTCCCATCCTATTCGTGTTTTTGCCAAGCTGCCTCTTAAACACGACTATTGTAACTGGTTCCAACACCTCTTCTGGCAGCGAATTTCAGACATCCACTACCCTCTGTGTAAAAAAATTGCCCCGCATATCTCCTTTATAGTTTTCTCATCTCACCTTAAATCGATGCCCCCTAGAAATTTACTCTTCCATCCTGGTAAAACATTTCTGACTATCTACGCTGTCCATGCCACTCATAATTTTGTAAACTTCTATCAACTCGCCCCTCAATCTCCGTCGCTCTAGTGAGAAATATCCGAGCTTCTCCAACCTCTCCTCATAGCTAATAATCTCCAGACCAGGCATCATCCTGGTAAACCTCCTCTGCACCCTCTCCAAAGCCTCCATATCTTTCTGGTAATGTGGCGACCAGAATTACACGCAATATTCCAAGTGTGGACTAACCAAGGTTATGTACAGCTGCAGCAATGTTTCCTATATTTTATACTCAGTACCCAAGCCAATGAAGGCAAGCATGCCATATGCCAGCCTGACTACCTTATCCACCTGCGTTGCAACTTTCAGTGACCTGTGGACCTGTACACTCAGATCCCTCTGCCCATCAATGTACTTAAGTGCTCCGACATTTACTGTATAATTCCTGCCTGTATTAGATCTTACAAAATGCATTACCTCACATTTGTCCGAATTAAGCTCCATCTGCCATTTCTCCACCTAATTCTCCAACCAATCTATATCCCGTTGTATCCTTCAATAATCCTCTTCTCCTTCTGCAACTCCTCCAAACGTTGTGTCGTCTGCAAACTTACTCATTTGCCCCGTTACATTTTCCTCCAAATCATTTATGTATACTACAAACAGCAAACGTCCCAGCACTGATCCCTGCAGAACTCCACTAGTCATAGCACTCCATTCAGAAAAGCACCCTTTCACTGATACCCTCTGTCTTCTATTGCCAAGCGAATTCTCTATCTATCTTGCCAGCTCAGTTCTGATCCCATGCGAATTAACCTTCTGTACTAGTTTGTCATGAGGGAACTTGTTAAAGGCATTACTGAAATTCATGTATATAGCATCCAATGACCTTCCCCCGTCGATCATCGTTGTCCCTTCCTCGAACAACTCGATCAAGTTAGTGAGTCACGACCTCCCCTTCACAAAACCATGCTGTGTACAATACCGGTTTCATGATTGAATGGAAAATGGAAATGCGTTCGAAAGTTTACCAGACAAATTCCCAGGGATGGCAGTTAGTCTGAGGACGAAAGGTTTGACCGGTTAGGCTGTTATGCGATTGTAGATGGTTAACAGGCTTTTCGGATTCAGGTGGTGTATTACTCATCGCAGGTTACTTGGCCTCTCACCTGCTCTTTTTGCCGCAGCATTTGTGTGGCTGAGTCACTTAACTTTCTCGTCAATGGTAAACTCCATGATGTTGATAGTGGGGGATTAATTAATGATAATGCTATTGACCATCAATGGCCGATGACTCGGTTCCCTCTTGCTGAGATGGTCATTCCGGACGGTGCATTTTTCTGGCATGAATGTGATTTACCACTTTTTAGCACACGCCTGTATATTGTCAGAACTTTCTTCATTTGGGCTAGGACAGCTTTTGTGTCTGTGGAGTCACGAATGTTGCTGAGCATTGTACAATCATCAGTGAGCATCGCAACTTCCGAGCTATGATGGAAGGAAGGTCATTGAAGAAGTAACTGAAGATCGTTGGGTTGAGTGTTCTACCCTGAGGAACTCGTTCCGAGATGTCCTGGAGCAGAGGTAACTGAGCTCCACAACCACCAACATTTTGGTTTGAGCTAAGTAAGATTACAACCAGCGGAAATTTCCCCCTAATCCACACTGAATACAGTTTTACTAGGGTTCCGTGATGCGAGACTTGGTCAAAAGCAGACTTAATGTCAAAGGCAGTCACTGGCGCCATAACTCGGTAGTTCAGCTGTTTTGTCCATGTTTGAACCAAGTCTTTAAGGAGGTCAGATTGGGCCTAGTGGAATTCAAGCTGGATGTCAGTGAACAAGTTTTTGCTGTGTAAGTGCCGCGTGATAGCTCTGCTGAAAACACCTTCCATTACTTCACTGATGTTCATGAGCAGACTGGTGGGGGTAGGGTTTTGGGCGGGTAGGGTTTCCCATGCTTTTTGTTTAGAGAACATGCATGAGCAATTTACCAAATAGCTGGTGAGGTGCCAGTTTTGTGGGTGTACTGGGGCAACTTGGCTAGCGCATGGCGAAATCTGGAACACAAGCCTTCTGTTCAATTTTTGGAATATTGTCAGGGCCAATAGCCTTTTTTGTATCCATTGCCTTCAGCTGCCTCCTGAGATCACGTGGAAGGAATTGAAGTGGATGAAGGCAGACTGTCATCTGTGATGCCTGGAAACCCTGGAGGATGCCCAGATGAACTTTCTATGATGCATATTTGTCAAAGGTTTCTCCTAATGCTGCAGCCTTATATTTTGCACTCATGTGCTGGGCTGCTCTAGCATTGAAAATAGGGATATTTGTGGGGCTTCTTCCTTCAGTGGGTTGTTTCATTTAACACCACCATTCACGATTAGATGTGGCAGGACAGCAGTGTTTAGCTCTATCACTTACTACGTATGTTATTTGGCAGTCAAGTAGCTTGTGCCTTTTGGCATCTCCTGGCTGACACCTATATTTTTGTTGCGCTGCCTGCTGCACCTGGCATGTCCTCCTGCTCTCTTAATTGAACCAGTTTTGATCTCCTGGCTTGTTGGTAATCGGAGAGTGGGGACTATGCCGGGCCATGAGGTTAAAGATGGTGTTTGAGTACAATCCTGCTGCTACTAATAGCCCACAGCGCCCCGCTGAATGCCCCACCATGAGCTGCAAGATCTATTCGAAGCCTATAACATTTATGCCCATGCTGGTGTCACACAACACGATTGAGAATATACTCAACGTAGGGGAAATTCCTCTTCAAAACGACTTTACGGCGACCCCCCTTACCGATACTGTCATGGGCAGATGCACCTGCGGCAAGAAGGTTGGTGAGGATATGGTCAGCTATATGTTTCCCTTTTGTTGTTTCCATCACAACTTGCCAGAAACTCTGTTTAGCAGCTATGTTTCTGATGACTCGTCAGCTCCATCAATTACGGTGCGCCTGAGACACTCTTTGTGCTAATCAATGATGGACAGCCTCAGCACTTGCCCCAGGTGCGTGTTCAAAATGTAGTGCCACTGATTCATCAGCTGACGGGGGGTGTTACGTGGTAATCACAGGATCTTTCACAGCCCATGTTTGCACTGATGAAATGGGGATTTATGCTGTCCGCAGTGATGATAAGGACTCTGAGGGCATCTCTCCCCGGCTGCATACAAATGTGCTGTCCACTTTGCTGGGCCTTTACTGCCCGTGTGACAAGGCATACCTGGTGATGCTGGTGCCTGGAATATTATCTATAAAATATATTCTGCGAATATGTCTATGTCAAGCTGCTGTTTCACTAAACTATGTGACAGCTTTGCTAATTTAGGCACTTTTCCCAGATAATCGTAAGGAGGACGTTGCAGGATCAAGGGCTGAGATTGTGGTTGTATTTGGCCGGTGCCTAGATCGGTGCTCGGTTGTCCACCCGGCTTCATTACATTTTTTATTTTACTTTATAGCGGGTCCATCCAACCTATTGAATTGCTGGTGCTTTTCATGAGGGCATTGAATATCAACCACAATCCATAAGCAGTGCTTTAAATAAATATTATTTAGTTCTTCGCAATCAGCACAATAATTGGGTAAATAATGAAGAATGAATTTCAATTAACAGATTATATAAATAGGCTTTGTTCTATCCAATCAACATAGCAAGTGTGTAATTAATGAATAGTGCACTGGCCGGATTAAATATTGTTTTATCTTTAATTTTTTGAGGAAAATTAAACAAATCATTTTTTTTCTTGCCAATAAAATGTTACATGTTATAAAAATGGAAAACAGTGGTGATCTTACTACACAGAGCTCTATTATTTCATTCAAAAACACAGTCAATTTTGACGTGTTTCTCGACCATTTGCTACCAACCGCATTGCATTGTTTTCAGTTCAATATAAAGCATTGTGATTGTTCTCAATGTTTATTCCAACAAACATATTGGATATTTAAATATCTTCCTGTTGAATTAACACAGTAAATTTCTTAATATTGTTCGTGTATAGCAATCGCTCATGGCTTCAAGTCATTATTATTAATTAAAAGCATAGAACATATAAAAGCTTTTCCTACAATTACAAGTTATTGTATGGCGACATTCTGTGTCCAATAGTTAGAATAAATATCTGCCTGTTGTTTGTTACAGAAAATATTTTTCTAAATAGTTTTAATGTAATATTTGGAAGAAGTATTTAATTAATGTCCTTCCAATATAAGACTAAATATTTTTTTAATTGCTTCCAATATACACTCTACTATGTCATTGTGGTGCATTATAAGGATGACAGTCAATAACCAAAAGCATTAAGTAAGTTGAACATAAGAAACAGCGAATAACTTATGAGCTCGTTAAGCACAGTGCATTTTTTAAAAATGCAGTATTCATAATGAATATCAAATTACTTTTCCGACAGATAATTACAAAGCAGTTTTTAAAATTCATTTCTGAAGAAGTATCAACTCATTGTTCAGACTAATAACCATTTTATAATTCCAGTCGATTGTTGACCCAATAATTAGATAGAAAATATAAGGTTTACGAAATAGATTACTTACTGCTTATCAAATAATAACATTTATTGCTTGCTTTGCTCATTGGGGTAGATACCTCATGTTCTTTGGTCAATGGTGATACTGACACTCAAGACAACAGAACATGTTTTAATTATTACATTGAGCATGAAATTCCTCGAATGCCCTCTAATTACGGACAACAGCCCATTATTTTACAGGTGTGTATTCACAAAAAAAATCTCTCTTCCCAGGCCATATGCAGTTCCTATCACCAAGTGCAAACAGTAAACGTGTGTATTATTAAATTTAATTCAGCACATTAAACATATAATTATTTTCCAACCCCGCAATTACAGTGCAGTTATTCGATGTTTCTTCTGAAGATTGGATCACACAATCATCAGGATTTTTTTTTTGCCTTTGTTAACAATTCAGTTTTTCTGCCTATTGATCGGGCAAATAATTGATTGCTTTCTCTATTTATTGCGTTCATAATCAATTATATTTTCACTCTACTTAAGATAATTAGATATTTAATTTGGAAAATGCCTCTATTCCCTATTACTGTTTGAAGGCACTTGTGTTAAAAGGTCGTATTTTATATTTAGGTAGAAATGTATTATTAACCGTATAAGTGTGTTTGACCTTGCTGATATATAACCTAGCCGCATATGGAGCAGAGTCGGGAGAAACAACAGCAAGTGACGTTGGATTGAATTTAAGAATGCAAAATAACTTTAATGACCGTGGCTCCTGATAACTGTCACAATGTTGGAGTCAGGCTGAATTACAGATGGAGCGGATCTGCAATTTAGTTAGTGATCAATTGACTGGTAGCTTGGAACTGTTTGGTTCCCCACCCACGAACCCACCTCCAATTGTAACACTCGCTGCTTCCGATCTCAATCTAATGGTACGGTGACAGCTCCAGTTTTAATAGTCGTCAGGCTGTATTTTCTAAATTTATGTTTGCGATTTGAATGTTCTTTATTCGTCAATAGCTGTTGATGTGATTTGTTAAACATTTCATAGTTGAAGCCGAGAGAAAAGGCAGTTCTACAACTCACAACCATCATGGTCGTGTAAAAAGTTTGAAGGTATTCTGTAATCATTTTTTGCTGCAGAATTAGTAATAAATGAGAAGCATTTCAAATTCCGGTGCGGTGGTGGGTGGTTTGCTGCAGGCGGTGGGGAATGGAAGCATGGATGTCAATGGGACTAAACCTGTTGGACTGATGCCTAGACTCTGACAGTTGATAATGCCTTGATCCCTCATCACTTGCAAGAAATTAATTGCCAATTCTGTGTCTAATCTTGACTAAGAGTAATACGTTTCTCCTGGAATTTTTAAGATGTGATTCATTATTTTCAGTAGCTCAAAAGTTTACCATCCTTATTGATTGTGTCATGATAATCAAAATATTATTAGGCCACTGGAATAACCTACAGTCAAAGATCACTAAGGACATATTGGGCTGAATTTTAAAGGGCGCTGTGGTCTCCCCTTGTATAAAAAGTCAGTTCGAGAGCGATCCCACGATGCTGCTTCCTGCCACAAATTTACTTGCTCTTAGATAAGGCTTCTATCCCTAACTGGGGGGAGTGTCTAGGTTGAGGGAATTGCTGGACAACCTGGTTTGGCTCTTAATATAATGGTTGGGATGGAATGAGGCCTGAGGTGGATATTCATTGGCCACTGGAGGGCTTCTATAGGCCCATGGATGAATTGGCCAAGCAGCACCTTTTCCTCCCCCCTCCGCTCTAAATGTTCAGTTTGGTTGCCGGTGGCTGGAGGGATGTTCCTGTGCTGGCTTTGGCCTCATTCCTAAGCAAAAACCCTCAAGCTCGCAGCTAAAAAAGGGTGAAATCCCACGAATTGCCGTTGTTAATAAAAAAAAAATGTAAACGTAGAAAGCAGGTATATTTCAACAGCTGCACATTTTAAAGACTAATGGGTTATTTCACTTTTGAAAACATTCATTATTGATGATATCTCAAGGGCTGCCCTGTGAAAATGTTCAGTTAGAGGATTCTGTTTAATTATAGAGAACAGAATGCTTTGTTACGAAGGTGTTTGTCACAACTACCAACAAAAACACAAGAAGTGAAGTAATGTAAGTGAGCACTATTTGCTCAGTGACATATTTACATTTATTTTGAAATATCAAACAATTTTTAAAAATATTTACATTGGACAGGAAATTGATAATGGCCATTAATGTTATAAAGAGGCAGTCCCAATCACTGTCATTAGGAGGTAGAATTTCTTGACCAGCTAATTATATGCTCATTGTCCGTCTGCATGCGTCTACATGTCCATGTGTATATTACTTGTTCCTGTGTGTACATAAACATGTGCAGTTTCTTTGATTCTGTGTTTACATAAACACTTGCTTATTGTTTGTTCAATGTGTCAAGATAACCACGTGTTTATTCTTTATGTGTATGTGTGTGCATAACCACTTATTTTGCCTTTTCGTGTCTGTGTACATTAGCACATGATTTTTTTTGTGTTTATGTATGTAAATAAAGACTTGTTTAAATATATGATTTTTTCACGGGTGGTGAAGTTTACGGAAATGTGCACCATAAATAGGTGCATTTGTGTTGCTCCATCAGGGAGACAAGGCTGGGATCAGCTTCTTTTCCTTCAAGAATTCCCTGCCTCCATCCCTGACCATTTGCGGTGCACCAAGACAATGATCGTGGGCACGATTCCATTTTTATTACTCTCCTGTGGATAATTTCCCTCTGCCCCGCTAAAGGCATTTTTTATATTAATCGATGGAGATGCTGTGGCACCATTGTCACTGAACACTTAGCTTCCCAAGAGGAAATGTTATCCAGGCTTTGATGCACATGAGCACAGACTGCTTCTGTATCCAAGGAATTACGAATGAATTTGAATATTGTGCAACATCAGCAAACAAACTGATTCAAAACTTATGCTGGAGAGTAGGTAATGTATGAAAAATGTGAAGAATGCAAGACCTCGGTTATTACCCAGTGGATCTCTCGTAATGATATCGCGGGAGTGATGTCGTTTTCGTCCAACAACGAAAACATTTTCCATTGCATTAGGTATAAATCCAACCAATGGAGGTGTCAGCAACCATCGACAGCGCCTGAACATTTCATTTCATGTTGGTAACACGTTTACTGGGGCTCCTGATGTCCTACTCGGTCACAAACTGCCTTTCACTTTATCTCTTCAGTTCTTCTCCTCTTTCCACCTTTGGGCTACGCTCTAATGAGGTCAGGAAGTAAGTCGCTCTGGTGGAAGCCAAACAGCATCGGTGAGAAGGATATTTTTGAGCAAGTTCCACTTGAAAGCACTGTTTCTAACACCTGCCATCACTCTCGTCATGTGTGACAGCGGGCTGATGCAGCGGAAATTGTCTGGCTTGAATTGTCCAAGCATTTTATGGAAACCCACAATAGTTACAGAACCGTTTTCTGGCTGTGCAGGGCACGGCTAGGTCAGGAGCAGCCGTCGCTTGCAGAATATTGTCACTCTCCATAGCGTTTGCAGTATTCAGTTCCTTAAGTTACTTCTTGTTATTACATGGAGTTAATCGTATTGTGATGCAGGGCCTCCGGATGATGCAAAGATAGATCATCCACATGTTGTTTCTTGCTGAAGATTATCGCAAATCTTTCAGCCTTACCTATTGCACTGATATGCTGGGCTCCTCCGCCATTGAGTGTGGGGATATTTGCGGAGGCTCCTCCTCCAGCTAGTTGTTTAATTGTCGACCTTCATTACCAACTTGATGTGGCAGGACTGCAGATCTTCGATCTGACCAGATGGATGTGGAAATTCTTTGCTCTGTCAATCAAGTATTGTCTATATTGTTTTGAAAGCAAGTAGCCCTTCGTTGTAGCGTCACTCGGTTTCAAGCTTATGATTTGATATGCCTGCTACTGGTCCAGGCATTCCATCTTGCACATTGCAATGTGCCAGTGTTGACCCCGCTGATGGTAATAGAAAACTTAGCAACATCGAAAATAGGAGCAGCAGTAGGGCAATAAAACATTCCAGGCTGTCCTGCCAGGCGGCATGATCACGGGTTTTCCTTTACCTCAACACCAATCTCGCGCGTCCTCCCCATGCACCGTGATGTCTTTAGTATTCAAAAATCTAGCTATCTATTTATTTACTGTAGGTAGTGTATTTTCCTCCCAATTTTCCGTGGTTTTTAAAAAGAGCAGAGATTCACTATTCTCTAAGTGAGTTTGTTTCTCCTCATCGTACTGCTAAATGGCCTATGCGTATCCTGAGACTGTGACCCGGTGTCCGAGGCCCCACACCCAGACGAAACATGACCTCTGCATCCAATCTGTCCAGCCCTCTCCGAATTATGTTCGTTTCAGAGGGTTTACTTCGCATTCTTCTGAAATCCAGCAAATACAGTCCTCGTCAGTTCAATCACAACTAATATGACAACCCTGCCTTCCCAGCAATCAGTCTCCTGAACCTTCAGCTGCCCTCCTTCTAAGTTAGATGTATCCATTCTTAGGTAAGAAGATCATAACTTCACCTAAATTATCCAGGTGTTGTCTCACAAATACCCTGTACAGCTGTAGCAAGACATTGTTGCTCTTCTACTAAAGTCCTTTTTTGTAATGAGGGCTATCAAACAATGTGCCTTGTTAACTGCTTGCTGCACCTGCATGTTCCCTTTCAGTCATTGTTGTTCAAAAACACCCAGGTCACTTTTCTAACTCAAAATTCATTAACCGATCACCATTTAAATAATACCATGCCATTCTCTTTGTCCTGCAAAAGTGGATAAATTCACAAGTTCCCACGTTATACAACATCTCTCCTGTCCTAGCCCACTCTCTGGACTATATGTATATATATATATATATATATATATATATATATATGTATCGTTCTGAAACATTTTAACATCCTCCTCATCGCTTACATTCCCTTACATTCAAGTTTCATGCCGCCAGGAAGCTTGGAGACATTTTATTTGATTCCCTCACCCAAATCATTGATACACATTCTAAATAGCTGGGGGCAAAGCTCAGGAACCAGCGGTACCCCACTGATAGCCTCTGCCACCTTGAAAAAGATATGTTTACTCCTACTTTATGTTTCATTTCAGCTAACCATATCTTTATCCATTTCAGCATGCTAACGGCAATTCCATCTTCTTCAATATTACACACAAACCTCTTATATTGGAATGTCAAGCGAAAATGAAATTGTAATATTTTTCTCGTTTTAACAGCACTGTCATATTTCTGATGAACTGCAATACAGGCTGTTGTGCTTATAAACATTGTATTCGTAATAAGAGTGACTGCAAGAGTCTAAAGCGAACAGCAAAATGAGGTTTGGATATGTTAATGGACCAAGAGGAGCTTCGGTCAGAGTTTTACAAAACCAGAGGAGCAATTTTAAATGAAGCTGTTTAAGTTCAACGGGCAATATATGCAGCTTTATAAAAACAAAAATGAGTCAGGAAATAAGGTAAAGTTAGAGTCAGTTAAATTTACGAAAAAGATAGGTGCTAATGTAAAGAATTGTCTATTCAATACTGCGGATAAAGAATCACTGAAGGAATTGGTTGAGACAATGCTGAAATCAATGGATAGGAACTAATTTAAGGAAATACTGAAGCATAGGTGAGAAGGTAGCTGTTCAGATCTCCCTGGATGCGGCCGGGGTGTAGGGAGGGCGGCGGTCCGTGTTGCAGGGGAGGATGGCTTTTCAGGAATGCTGGAGGACGGTTTGGAAAAGGCTAGACTGGAAGGAGGAGATTCTGTCAGCATCACAGGACACCCCAAGAAAAAATGAAGAGTCTGGTAACATTATTGCAATTCTATAGTTTGAAAGTGTATAAGGATGGTTGCCTCGGAGGGATTGTATGTTGCCATTGTGTGGAACTAATTTAAATCACTGTTTACCATGTGGATTCATTCTTGTGTTAAAATATAATTATGTTTTAATCTTTAGACTTTTAATAATTTTGTCCTTAACTGTAAATATTCAATGTCAATATTCCATGTAGGATTGGGCAGCCAAGCATTACAATCGGTAAGTTGATCAACCTTCTAAACATCCATTTATATGACAGTCTCCAAACGCAAACTGTGCGACCGTTTTGCGGAACACCTGCGGTCTGTCCGCAAGAAAGACCCAAACCTCCCTGTCGCTTGCCATTTTAACACTCCACCCTGTTCTCTTGCCCACATGTCTGTCCTTGGCTTGCTGCATTGTTCCAGTGAAGCCCAACACAAACTGGAGGAACAGCACCTCATCTTCCGACTAGGCACTTTACAGCCTTCCGGGCTGAATATTGAATTCAACAACTTTAGAACTTAAACTCCCCCTCCCCCATCCCCACCCCGTTTCTCCCCCACCCCCCCCCCCCACCCCCCGCTTTTTTTTCAATAATTTATATAGATTCTTCTTTCCCCACCTATTTCCATTATTTTTAAATATAAAACTAAAACCTCGTTAGTCATTCCACCCCACCCCCACTAGAGTTATACTTTGAATACCCTGTCTTCCATTCTTAATTAACACTTTTCTTAGACAAATATCACCACCTTCAACACCTCTTTGACCCTTTTGTCTGTGACATCTTTTGATTATCTGCTCATCTCCACAATCACCACACCCTCAATGTCTCTCTCCCCCCCACCCACCTTAAACCAGTTTATATATCTCCCTTCTTCTAACTATGCTTCAGTTCTGCCGAAGGGCCATGAAGGCTCGAAACGTTAACTGATTTATTCTCCGCCGATGCTGCTAGACCTGCTGTGTTTTTCCAGGTAATTCTGTTTTTGTTTTGGATTTCCAGCATCCGCAGTAGCTTTTAGCTTTTTGTTTTTATCTTATTCTCCCTTATCTATTCTTCAAATAGCTTCATTAGTTTTGTAAAACATGATTTTCCTTTCATAAATCAATGTTGACTTTGTCCAATCATAGTACTATTTTCTAAGTTCCCTGCTGTCACATTCTTAAAATCGATACCAGCATATTCCTTTCTACTGATGTTAGACTAACAGGCCTTTAATTTGATGTTTTCTCCCTCGCTTCTTTCTTTAAAACAATAGTAATTGGGTTACATTTGCCACCCTAAAATCTGCCGAGGTTATTCCAGAATCTACATATTTTGGAACATGACATCCAACGCGCCCACTAATTTTGTGACCAACTCCTGCAGTAGGTTGGGGTGCTGATTATGAGACCATGTGTATTTATGATCTTTCGATTCGCATAATTTCTCCAGCACTATTGTTAGAATAATACTAATTTCCGTCAGTTCCTCCTTCTCACTAGATGCGTTGTTCCCCACAATTTCCTGGAAGTTATTTGTATTTTCCTTCTTGAAGATTGTCCTAAAGGTCAATTGCTCTGCCATTTCCTTGTTTTGTGCAATAAATACTCCAATTTAGAACTGTAAGGACTGACATTAATCTCACTAATCATAGTCTTGTTACGGATGTACAGGAGTTTATAAACTCCGCTTCAATATTCTTTGAATAATTAATCAAGGGCTCTATGTTGCCCCTTAATTAAACTCTTGGTCATCCTATGCAGAATTCTAAACTGCTCCATATCCTAGTGTTTGCTACATTTCCCAGAAAATGTATATAGCCCTTCATTGGAATTAATATATAGTGATAAATCTGGAGTGCGGGGTATGCTGAGCCATGAGGTTACAGGTTGTGGTTTAAAAAAATGATGATGATGATGGCCCATAGAGCCTCATTGATGCTCCTATTTGAGTTGCTAGGTGCGTTTGAAATCTATTTAATTCACTGAGTTGATGGAGTCAAACTGCTAGTTGGGTGGTATCCTCAAATTAAATAAATCATAGTTGGTTTATCAATGACGACACTGGAGTCAACCTTTGATCAATCTCAAAATAGTTTTTTCTCATGGAATTATTTTTTAAAAAGTCATGTCACTATCGGCACCATCGTCGTCATCTTCAAGTTCTTGAAACGAGGATTACGCGGTAAGCGCTTTATGATTTGAGTGTCCACAGGCGTCCCTGCAGACCACTTCTGAAATAAGAGGTCTTCATGGATTGAGGACAGGAATTACCATGAATAATATTCTATCGCTCAAAGTTCTGTTCACTCTCCTTCCACTCTATTCACTTCTCCAGAACAGAGTTAATGTAGTCAAACTCTGCCTGTGTTCAAGGCTATTAGATGAGGTTTGCCAAATGGCATGATTATCGGCAACTTCCTCCAATACACCGGTGTCAATATTGCCCCCTTTTCAATGTCGCCATCAGAAGTTCATTGAAACATTTTCGCTGACCATCTTGAGATCGCGTGTCATCCTCAAGGCATGAAATTGACCCTCTTCGGAAGTTGGTTAGTTGACTTGTGGGCACAGATTCCCCACCAGTGGGGGTGAATTCGCATGGTCAGAGTTGTCATACTGGAGGAACGGTTTTCAGAGGGGATGCTGGATTTTGTTCAACTCTATTCCCACTCTACTTTTAGAATCCTCTGGAGACATTGCTGATGGAAATTCTTCAGCACCAGCAGGTTTTCTTGGTAGGTGGCACAATTCTCACTGCCATAAAGAAGGGTGCTGATCACAGCAGCGTCATTGGTCGCTTCCATCCTTTCTCCAGACAATGTATTCCAGGTTCCAGGCAGCTCTCTATGAATAGTGAAATCTTCATGTTCCTGGAGTTAGTTAACCATTTACTGTAAATGTTGTTGCTGTTCCTTGTTACAGTGGCAACAGTTTCCACTTACTCTCTCTAAACTACAGATTAACTTGGAGAGCGCGAATCAATTCCCGTTTACATTGAGTTATCTGAGGAGGACGGTCCTCATTCTCCAGTCTCCACATGTAACTGCAGACCCCCAGCCCTGACACCATTCTGTTAAATAAACTATGTGATCCCTGCAAGACCCTGAAATCCTTTCTAAAATGTGGTGACCAGGGTAAGACACAATTCCTCAGCTGAGGGCTAACTAGATGTATGGATCTTTAACATAATTGCTTGCTTTTGCACCCTCTGCCTCTATATTTGAATTCAATCATCACCTGTATATTTTAAACAAACGTATCAATTTGTCCTTCCACTTATAAGAAAGTTCCTGCACCGTGTTTAAAACTGATCAATTTAGATTATTTTCTTCCTCCGCATTCTACCTCACAAATGTAACTTTCACACGGCCCTGAGTTAAATGCCCATTCCTCATTCCTCTCCATTTCACCAAACTGTGTCCAGCCTCCTGAAGCTCACTGCTATCGTCCTCAATGTTTACATTACCGGCTTCCTGTTTGCTGCAAACACGAACATATGACAGAGGAGCACACGAAGGCCATTGAGCCGCTCGAGCATGATCCGCTTTTCAACAAGTTAAGCAATGATATGTTTGATTAATCATAATTGATCTCCAGAGAGAGGATAGGAGGGATCAGAATCTGAAAATGAAAGATATTGGAATGTTGCAAAAATGGATCAGAACCTTTGAAAAATAAATTGTAATGTTCCAACTGTGGGCGAGAGATCCGCAACAATAGTCATGCGTTCATCCGAGGAGTTTTTGATCCTCTAAGCGTATTATGGTCGGTTCCCATTAGCTGCTAGAATCCATTTCATGCTTCATTTTATTCAAAAATGTTATCATCACATTCTGCCTATTGTTGATATAACTGGTAAACGTCTTTGTCAAATTCTTTATTACATGAACCAAATTTAACTTCATTAAAGCCCGTTTGATTTGAATTTTGGGAGGTGGAATCTATTCTCTTCACTTTCCGTCAGAATCCGCCTGCTTTTCAATGACCCCTCGAGCCTACCTGGCCAATTTTTGATGAAGAACAAGATTGTTCACACGATGAGAGTTCCATTTGAGCGTGAGGTGGTTAATGACCTCATATCCTTGCAATTGCCAATCGTGCTCTACTCCACCCCTACAGTAGCACTCATCACCAGCCCCGCCTCAGAACAGCTACTGAAAGAACCATGACCTGTGTCACAATGCAGACTCGACTATTGATGCGTTTTCGTTGTCACACTAGCTTTTACCATCCTTTATAAACTCCAGCTCTTCACAAATTTACCTGCCCATTTCCTAACTCACACTAATATCCGGCCTGTCATCATCTCTGTGCTAACTTACCTGCAATGTTTCCAAGTCTGGTAACACTGCACTTTTGATATTTTCATACTTAAGATGAGAACCCCCATTGTCTCACAACGCAGATAAATCACAATCCCTCTGTAAATCCGCGTAATTGCCGCAAATTGATCTCTTTAATTGTCAGCAAATTCCTTTTTCAAAAATAATATGCTTCAAGCTACATCGCCCATTGACCATGGCCATACCTTTGTAGAGTGTTAGGGCCTCTGCTGCCCGTGTTACGAAGTTCGAACCATGCAATGTTGCGGGTGGTGCGATCAATCACTTTATAGATTCTCCGTTCTCGTGCTCCTCGTTGGTCATCAGGCGGCTCCACCTGCTTTGAAACATGTCTTTGTAACTTGGTGTGTGCCAGTCCGTTGAACAGCTGTCTCAGTCAATCCAATCCGATCCTGTGTTTAGCAAACGAGGAGCCAGCTCTAGTGTTTTATGAAAGGACCAAGCATCAAATTTGTCTGTGAGGGGCGTTGACTGACTTCTGTATTTTGAAACATGTTGGAGCTGCTGTGGATGTTTTTTTTTTGCAGTTTGTGTTGTGAGATGCTGCAATACATTCACGGAGGACTATTTGGTGACCCAACATTGCACGAGGTTTGGGGATTGTCGTTACAATGCATTTGAGGCTGCAGCATGACCGATAAATGGAAGGGAAGACGAAGAGAGTGGAAGCTCTATAATAGAGAGGAGAAGGGAGCCATGCTTTACATATACCAGGTTTGCTAAAAGCACTTAATCAACCTGTATGTGGATAAGTATTAGAGTGCGTAGCTTATCTATGTCATTGCAATTCTATGGATGCAATACTTTCTAGACAGGAGTGGGAGAAACACACATCATCTTCCAGGCTGCTGAACATCGATGTATCCACTCGATGACGGAAACGATCTATAGTGGGTGAGGTGAATACATCATTTTCTCTCAAAGCATGGTGAAGCATGGTGAGATGTCCCATGATTTTCCCAGGGTAACTGCATCCCCGATGATGTCCGTGGTCATGCTGAGCCCCCATGTCAACGGAGAGAGCTACAGGAACTCAAATGTCCCCAACTCCAGGTTCACATTTACGTATTAATTTGTTTATTCATGGGCATTGGTGTCATTGGCTAGTTGCCCTTGAGAACGTTGCGGTCAGGTATCATAATGTTCAGTAGCTTTCTGACCATGCACAGTCAACATGTTGAAGAATGTCCAATATCCTGACAACAGACACGATACCTTCACTTCGTCTGCCATCCCCACCATCTTCGGACCTCTTTCAGCGCCGGAGGCCTGATTCTTGTAGTGCAAGGCAACCCCTAGATATGTGGCAAAAAACGCCGACTCTGTCACCATCCCCAAAGCCAAAAGCACACGTGAAAATAACACAAATATACGAGGAGCAAATGGAGCCACCAGTAACACAGTGTAGCTGCCCGACGGTGTGATGAAGAAACGTTCTGGATTGATAGACCTGTCGGAGTCAACCCTCCACTTGAATTTGGATCAGGTGTTCGAGTTAGTGGTTTTCTGTTCCAATCGTCATATTGAAAGAAAACCGAGATATTTGAAGTAAGTTATATTTCTGGTTGTTGTTGTTAAGAATGAGTTTTAGCTTTAAAAGTTAAGTTTGAATTTAATTTATTTGTTTGTGTGTTAACAAATTGTGAAGATGAGTTTTGGCGTGCCCGCATTTCAAATTAGTTTTAAGACTCTAAGAGAAGTTAAAAGAAAGGGGGGCAGAAAAAAAAAAAACTGCTGTTGCCGAGGAACAGGGCTTCAAAGAGGCAACCCTCACCAAGACATACACGCACGGACATAGGCACATAACGGAATAGAGAGAGGGAGGGAGACAGAGAGGGAGAGAGAGCGTAGCAGTTTGAGTTCATTTTGAAGATAACTACCAAAAGAGACGACAGTCCCCGGACAGAGAACGACGGAGAGAATAAATTTCCCAAAAGAACAGAAATTTCCCAATTCAAAAAGAGAGAGGAAAAATCAGGAGTAAGTAGCAAGAAGACCGTCGAATCACAGGAAGATCTGCAACCTGGAAAATGTGTTCTGTCAAGGTGAAGTTAAGGAGACGAGTGGAACGACTCAACATTCAAATTCAAATATGCAAAAGCAGCCGGAAGCAAACTTAAATTGGTATAAAGGCTTGTGAGAAGTGAGAAGTTCAAAAGGGAGAACTAAATATCTTTAAACCAGGGCTACGGACATGTGAGGCAATAATATTGTTGACGCCTGAGCTGGTGAAGGAAAGTGCATGGAAGACAGCTTCAAGTTATGAAGCGACCAAGAGGAGGGGAACATCAGAATGAGAATTTAAACCCCTGTAAGTGAATCCTTGCAGAATGCAACCTAAATAAAGAATTAGTGTAGGAGACTATTCTAAATAGAGTTTTTGCAGAGTGGAGATCGCAAACCATTGTGTGAAAGACGGGGGTCAGAGAACTCATTGGCTCACGGTGGGACATACGTCTGGAAGGGATTGACGATTGATCCATAGCGTCACTTAGGAGTGGGATCTGTCGCTTGGTTTCAGGTTGGTGTGTCTTCCCAAAGGTTTCCTCTTTGTGTACATGGATAATGTAGATATTGTGAACATGAGCATTTGCAACTGGTGTTGTACTTAAACATTTTTATGTATTTGTGAAATAATTGTTCTGGGTAAAGCAGCATTGCAGTATGGTTAATATCCTCTTGTTTAATATTTATTTTTCTTAAAATTTCATTAGATTACACTTGTGACTCTGTTCAGTAGCCCCTCTCCACGACTCTAAACTCACAAGTTAAAGTTAAGATATATTTGGACGGGGTCAAACTTGGGATCCGGCTTGTTCAGTTTCAAAGGCAGCGGGGATATTTCCATTAGTTGCACTATAATCAGGACAGAGGCATGTCACCAGGAATGTGGAGGACACATGAGGAGGAGGAGGAGGAGGATGGTAATTCCGGAAACCCCTGGACACTGGCAAGTTATCCAAGAGTGCCTGATAAGACTCTGGATCCCATTGGACTACTTACCTTTCCCACCATGGATTTCCCATTCCCAATGTTACATCCAGCTGAGACGCCCCATCACAACTTTCTGTTGGCCACCATTCTCTCACAAAAAAGCAGCAAAACACATGTTTGTTACTATCTTTATCCAACAGTGAATTATACACAAAACCTAAAATCCCGCCCCCCCCCCCCCCCCCCCCCCCCCCCCCCCCGCCCCCACCCACCTCTGTATATTAACTTAGTTTCTGCCCTTTGGGTTCACTCGACTTGTCTAAACGGTGCTTCCCCAGTGACTGCAGCATGGCTGGTGGAAAACTGTTCACGATCAGAGGGCGAGATTTCAGATGGTCTTGCTGGGTACCGTTGAGCAGCTCTGTGAAATGACGGCTCTGATTCGGAAAGCAACTCCTTGACATTTGCAAATGCTGTCTGGGCTGGCTGCTGGGTAACAGCAAGGGGACTAGCGGAGATTTATTGAAGGGAGAACAAATGTTGTCATCCTCAGAGATAACAGCAGTATCATGTTCCATGGAGACACTGTCACTCCCGCGGTGCAAACCTCCAGAATACTTATAATCTGCTGGAGAACAGATTGCGGGACTACTGAAAGAATCTGCAAGTCACTTTGATCATTGAGATCCACAACCATAATGACAGCTGTCTGAGCCTATATGGCAGCAAACATGGGTCTCTGTAGCGCAGCCTGAGCTACCACTGCAGCAGCGAAATGTTTGATCATTCCAGCCTGCTCTTCAGAGAAAGCTGAGACATTGTATACCAGACACTACATCTCAGGTGGGTCCGTTAGTGTTGTCATTGAGTTAGTAACGACTATCGCAGGAACGCATAATGTTTTCATATGAGTAACATACATCATCTTTAGAGATCCACCCTCCGGGGAAGTGACACGCAAACAACCCTTTCCCCTGACACAGATGCAGCCCAATGGTGCTCGGTGTTTCGCCCCGTACAGAATAATACTCTGTACTAGCCTTTCATATACACAGGCGCAAATATTTGAGCTGTTGGTGGCGAATGTTATACCAAGTGATGTGGGTCCATCTTTAATGGTGGGCCGGATCACACCTCTCTCCATCATCCCCTTCTTATCTCTTCACGCAGCATCATGTTTCTGTCGCCTGTGTTTCTCCACATCCCACACTCTGCTTTCACCACACACTCTCTCTCCCTCTCCTGGAGTTGCTGGGACTGGGATCCTGGCAGTTTATTGGGTGGCACAAATTCAGAAGCAGTTAGCTGGGGAGTCAAGTGAAGTGTTGGTGTGAGGAATAAGAAGTGGGATGGAAAACGAGATATCCATGGCCCTACCATTTGCAGCTTGTAGACCATCCTGAGAGCAGGATGAGGGTGAGCTGGAATTTCAGGAGGGGCTTAAGCCAGGAAGATATCGTCATACCAAATGCTGTCAGTGACATTGCATGCTACAGGCTATGTCACAGCTGCTGTAATGATGCTGGAAACATTTTCCTCCTTCAGCATTAGGGGTTGAAGATTTGCCTGACCCCGCTGGTTCTCTGCACCTTCCTGTGATTATGGAAATACCAAGTCCTGCAATATAAATAGGGCAGAATGTCACTATTCTAATTCGTGTTCTCCTGGAGACAGGAATGTTTTTCGCAAATCGAAAAATCATAGTTTGAAAATTCAAGGCACGAGCTTGCCTGCGTGTGTGCATAGTGGCAAATGACGAGAGCTGGGGCTCTTCAGCACATATCCGCCCTCCATTAACAATTTACCCTTATTTCCTTGGGCCTAAAGAGTGTCACCTCTTAACTAGGTGGATATTTTAGCCAGGAAGCCCATCACGAGCTGGGTAGTGAAATAGTTTTTACTGTGCAGGCAGGTTTTACTTATCTGGCACAGGCTATGCTTTAGAACGGTGGGGCCTGTGCAGCACAGGTGCATCACCCTTTAGGTCATAACCATTTTATGCCTCTTGCTCGGCCTCTCAAAAATGGCCCTCATCTCTTCTTCAGGTTGCTGGGTCTCATGATTGGGCCTTGTAATTTCCCTGGACTTACCATGTATTCGGATTTCCAGGAATGCTCCACTTCATGGACTAGCTGCTGTTAGTCTTTAACTACTAGAAGAGAACAAAAAAACTTTAACGAGAAATCAGCATGTTGGTCTGAACTGGTCTTGTATAGCTCAAATTGAAAGGAGAAACAATTGTAAATTATAGTACTGGGCCAAGCTGTTTTTTTCTCCCTCTGCGCTGCCTGTAGGAGGCGGTAGCGTAGTCTTAATGTCACTTCACAAGTAATTCAGAGGCCTAAGCAAATGTTCTGTGGCACAGGTTGAAATTCAGCGAGACCACTGTTAATTTTCGAAAAAAAAACTCACCTCATTTACGAAATTATTTTAGGGAAGACAATCTACTGATGATTATTTAGTTCTGATGAAGGGTCATACGGAATCGAAACGTCAGATGTATCAATCTCCGCAGCTGTTGTCAGACCTGATGAGGTTTTCCAGGTGCTTTTTGTTTTTGTTCTTCGATCCCAATCTGGTCAGACCTACGCACGGTCTCACAATCTGCAATCCAGCCCACAAAGCAGGATGAGGATCAGTTTTGAGTTCACGTGGAGCATAAGGCAAGAACATAGCCTCATCCTAAATATGTTCAGTGCCTTCAGATGCTACTGATTCTATTGCACCCGCTCCCATGATGCGGAGAACCATTTGCTACCTCAGGCTCAGGGGACCCGTCGGTTCCCTGCTGCCTAATGTGATTATGGGTTTTTTGTGTCAAACAATGGGGAGAGGCTGCATTTCGCTATTTTACTTCGTCTCCCTCTAGGGATGGAATGGATTCATGAATTTGCAGAATGCAGGGTGAAACTTTAGAATGACCAGCCGACATGCGTGTTTAGGTTGTGTTTGTGCACGGGCTACACACCTGCCCTGACCTTTTACCCATAGAGTGCAAATAGTGCGCCTCACCACTGCTCTGTGGCTATTTTAGCCAGGGCAACGGGACAGCTTTTACTTTGCAGGCATCTGTTGGTCAACTGGGACTCACCATCAATATCCATCACCAAGGGTGTCTCGATACCACCACTTATGACCATCTTACAGAATCCTCAAGGGCATAACCGTTAGACTGGCATCGGACTGTGGTGAGGGAATTAACAAGCGTGAAGACAGTACTTGACTTGATTCTCACCGAGCTGACACAGCTTCCCACAGATGCATCTGCCCATGACAATATCAGTAAGAATGACTGCAGCACAGAGCATGTGGGGGTGAAATCCTACCTTAACATTGAGGGAAGTTCCCATCATGTTGTGTGGCACTACCACCATGCAAAATTGGATTGAGCTATAAGATATTCCGTAAATCAATTATTGGCTGTGGGCCATTTTCAATAACAGAATAATATACAGGCAAAACATGTAAGCGCACGGCCCAGTATCACTCACAACATACCATTCCCATCAAGCCGGGGTATCAACTGGTTCAGAGATGAGTGCAGGAGACCATTTCAGGACCTGCACCAGACATACCTAAATTGAGGCGTCAACAGGTGAAACTTCTGGACAAAACGACTTGCGTGACAAATAGTGTAAGGCCTAAGTGATAGACAGAGATAACCGAATGCACAGGCAATGAAACAAACCTAAGCTCGGAATTCCAGCCACATCCAGTCGTCAATGGTGGTGGACAATTTAACAACTCACTGGAGGAGCAAAAGGCTCCACAAATAAGCACATAATCAACCATGGTGGTGCCAAGCACCTGAGTGCAAAATATAATGCTGAAGTACTGGAAGCACCTTCGTTCAGACGTGCCAAGCGGATTATCCATCTTGGCAGCACCTTGATTTACCCAGCATCACAGATGTCAGAAACACAGCGTCGATATTCCGCAGAGCATCTGAAAACCTGTGCTCTACAATCAGATGCGCATGACCGAAGCTAGTGGGTGGTGGTGTAGTAATGATGTTGCTGGATTCGTCCTTCAGCGGAACATACAAATGCACTTGGGAGGTACTTTTAAAACCCCATCACAACAATTTTTGGAATGGGGATGCATTTAACAAATCCAGAATCGAAATATAGGCTTAGTAAATGTGACCAAGCAACTAAAATCGAAGTTTGCAAAAGACAACTGGTTCACTACTCGCCTTGAGTGAAGGATATCTGCCATCCTGTTTGGAGTGAATGTGACTCCACACCCACAGCACTATTGTTATCTATGAAATTTCCTTTGAAATGGACTGGCAAGGGCAACTATGGAAGTTTGCACAAGGCGTTTCCAGAAAATATCTCATTGCAAGGACACATTAAAAATAAGATATGCTCAAATGCATCTACAACACTGGCATCTAATAAGGAAAATGGACTATTGCAACGGCTATGATCCTGTACTCAAATAGCAGGACAAATCCAACCTGACAGACAACCTTCGGTCATCAGTAAAGCGATTGAAATTGCCATTGATCGTATTATCACGGACGTTTGTTTAACAATAAACTGCTTACTGCCAGAGAGTCTGAGTTCCCCCAAGGTCACAGAGATCCTGACGTCATTAGAGACTTGTTTCAAACATGGACACAGGAGCTGAACTCTAGAGCAAAAGTGACATTTGCTGCCAGTGATGTCAAGGCATCAGTTGACCGAATGTGGCATCAAGTAGCCATAAAGAAACTGGAAGCAGTGTGGGTCAAGAGGAAAAATCTCGGCTCGCTGGGATCTTACCGAGCACAAAATGAAGGTGGTTGCTTAAGTTGGAGGTCAGTAATCTCAGCTCCAGGTCTTCACTCAGAATAATGTCCTCGGCCTAACCAACTTCAGCCGGTTCTTCAATGAACTTTCCTCCATCATGTGGACAGAAGTACGTGTATTCGCTGATGATCGTACATTGTTTTGAACTATTCGTGACTCTTCAGATACTGAAGAAGCCCATATCCAAATGTGGGAAGACCTGGGCAATATCCAGACTTGGGCTATCTAGTGTGAAATAGCGTGAATGCAAAACAAGAAAGAGGCAACGACCATCTCCAACAACAGACAATCTAAACATCACGCCTTTTCATTAAGTGTTAGGAAAATAGCTGAATCCTCCACTATGAACATCCTTATGTTTAACATTGCCCCTGACCTAACCTGGACTCGCCATATATTTATGCAGCTGAGCATTGGGAATAACTCAAAAATGAAGTAGCGAGAGTGCATAGCCCAAAAAAATACTGTTAAGTTGAAGGGTTAGACCAACATGTGCATAGAACACTGGATGTCGAGGAATTTAAACAGTTGGATTAAGACAATTTGGAAATCCTTTAAGAAATACCGAGTGTTCCAAACGGATGAAGGCCTAGAGAAGTGTAAACAGTGGAATGGATTACTAAAATATAAATTAGAAGAAAGTGCATAAAATAAACAATGGCTGGCAAATTAATGGAAATTTACCAGATTTCGTATAAGCATGATTGGGAAAAGAGGGGAACCATGGTAAGAGTAGGGCCCATTAGCGACCAAAGTGGCATCTGTGTGAGTAGCTTGAAGGCGTAGGTGAGGTTATTGATGAATACTGCGCGTCTGTATTCAATATCGAAAAGGATGATGTAGGTATATAAATAAGGGAGGGGAGCTGTGATATAGTTGAACAAATTAACATTGAGAGGTTAGGACGTATTAGAAGTTTAATGCTCTTTTTAAGTGGATGCATCCCCAGGCACAGGTAAGTTGTCTCCCAGGAGGGAGGCGATTGCAGGGGGCCTGACATTTATTTCGAAATTCTCTCTGGGAACAGGGGAGGTGCCAGTGGTCTGGAGGACAGCGAATGCGGTGTCATTATTCTGGGATGGCGGTAGGGATATACCAGTCAACAATCATCCAGTGATCCTAAATGAGCGGTAGGGAAACGTTTGCATAAAATCTGACAGGCGGAATTAATCTCAACCTGGAGAGGCAAAGATCAATAAAGGTTAGTCAGAATGACGTTGTCAGTGTAGGTCATGCCAATCAAATTTGACTGAAGTTTTCCAGGAGGTGATAAGATGTGTTCACAGCCCCCGATGTTTTCCATGGCCCTCATTGTCCCAAAGGATGGTCTGACCTGGTTAACCAACATGTGCCTCCACACTAAAAGTTGTCTGTCTAACCAGCTGGCACGGGACTCCCGGCGTCCTGCGAAAAGTAGCCACAGAGCTGAGATGGGGCGCAGCATGGGCCCAAGGTGAGATGGGTTAAAGATATGTGTCGAATGTTCACACCAACCCCAAAGCTACACAGCTGTATATTCTAAGATAATGGCGTCTTCTGAGAAGTTGACGTTCACACCTGTCAGTCATACTTAGACAGTGAAAGAAATTCGGGAAAATGTCAACCTGGGATTCAAAAATACATCCTACGTCAATATGAGACCTGTAATTACTTTTCAACGAGCTTTTAAGTGACAGTGGACAGCACAGCCGAATACAACATGCTCTCAAAAAACAGAAAACAGAGTAATGAATCACCTGCCACTCTGTGTCAAACTTTAAAAATGAAGAACTATACACGTGCCAGAACAAAAATGCAGTATATTTTAAACAATGTGTTTCTATCACCAGGCAAATCATTATCTTAATCACAGAATTGGCAAATTTAAAACAATAAAGTTTTTAACCTTATGATGGCACCCTTTGATCTTTGTAAATGTTTACATTAAATTTGGAATTGCATCTTAAAACATATAATAGATTGTATTATACACATATCTATTTTATTTCCCAAAATACGTTACCCATAAAAGTACGCAATTAAACACATCACAGTTAACATTACAGATGGTGAAGTAGAATTTAAAGTTTCTCCATGCAATCTGTTACACTCTGATTTGCTTCAATACAATCACAATACTCTTAATATTTACAATATGCGTTCCGTGTGAAGCATAAAAACCGACGGGTTCTGCGCATTTTCCATCCCCTTAGCGTACTCTGACTGAAATGACCTGGACTTCCATATTCAGGCAGTGCTCCTCTGCGGAGTGTATCCCAAGCTTTCGTGTGTACCTCAGTCCGTGGTCCTGGACCTTGGAATGTGCCAGTCTGCAACGTTCGGCCATTGATAACGTTCTCATTTGGGAGACCAAGTTTCGGGCACACCAAATAGCGTTTTCCAGTCCGTTGATAATCCCCCAGCAGCTGTTGATGCTTAATTCACTGTATGTTCCTGAGAAATGACCGAAGAGCACAGACTCCAGTGTCACGTAGCTGCTCTGGTTTAAACTCGAAAAAAAAAAGATTTCAAGGCTCTCGAGACGTTTTTTTAAACAACACATTCCACAAGGAGGTGGTGAATGTCTCTTCCCCACCACAGCCGCCTCGGTGACAACATGCAGAGGATGCAATTTCTGTATAAGCATCAAAGCTCTGACGGGGAGGGGCTTTGACACGATCAGACAAACAATGTTTTCCTGCTTGTTTGGAAGTTATGGCATTGATGCATTCTGCCAAACGGCTACGACATTCTGATCAGGGCACCATCCGACAGCGTCCATCAGCCTCAGTTCCCGCAGGATCTCGAGGACGCTGCCCTCAGGCAACTGCCTGAATGGCTTTTGGTCAAAGTCATTTTTTGATCCAATTAATTACTCGGAGGAATGGCGCTATGGTACGGTACAACTACTTGGAGCGTTCTGAAGCAACGTGACCAGACCAACCTTGGTAACACCGGAGACAGGAAGAACATGTCGGACAGGGTAATTTATTGGACTGAAAGAATTTGGTCGTCAACCATGAATTGACAAGATTCTCATCACGTTAAAGAGGATTAGTCTTCGCTGATTCCAAAAGGGGTAAAAAAAAACGTTTCCTCCACCACATGTTTTAACTCCAGGCGTTAATCAGAAGAATAGATGTATTCCCTCTAAAAAAAAAGTATCGACTGATCTTTCTTAAAAAAAGCAGAAGTGATCACTCCGGAAATTGACTCAAGGCTGCAGAATATTTCACGTGTAGGTTAAACAGAATCACATCAATTTAACATATTCGGACATTATCCCCTGTAGATTATTTCTTTATTCAGCCTGCAACTTAAAATTCGTCAGCGTAGAAGTAGGAAGAAATAACATTGTACAAACATAACTTTCTACTCAAACACATGTCTCCATCAGTGATACAAAAATGCTGGAGAGAATCTGCAGATTTGGCAGCATCTATGCATAGAAAAAGAGAGTTAATGTTTCAAGTCCGTACAACTCTCTCGCAGAGCGAATGAGAAGGAGGAATGTGTTGGAGATTATACGACTACGAGGGTGTGGAGCAGGTTGGTCAAAATAGTAGGCGCTGGTGGGGAGGGTGGTCAAGGTTTTCGACCTAGTGACAATGAAGGGCCAGGAGGTATATTTCCAAGTCAGGATGGTGCGTGGCTTGGAAGGGAACTTCCAGATGGTGTTGTTCCTATGTATCCTCTGCCCTTGCCCTTCTTTATGGCATGCTGTTTGGAACCAGAATATGCTACCTAAAGTGCAATGATAATAACTGCAGTTCATATTATAGATAGCACACTGCTGCTACTGTGAGCCGATGGTGGAGGGACTGAATTTTTGTGCATTCGGTGCAAATCAAGCTGGCTGATTTGTCCTGGATGGTGTGAAGTTTGTTGTTGGTTGTTAGAGCTGCATTCATCCAGCGAAGTTGATAGTATTCAATCACAGTACTGACTTGTGCTTTGTCGATGGTAGAAAGGCTTTGAGGGATCAGAAGTTGAGTTTCTCTACTCAAGAATCCAAGTCTCTGCCACGTTATTAATATTAATGTCATAGTATTTTCATGGTTGTTGCAGTTCAGACTCCGGTCAGTGGCAACTACCACGATATTGAAACTCTTTGATTAAGTGCTGGTAATGCATTTGAATGTCAAGGGGAATGTTAGTTGTTTGAGTCACTGAGAGTGTGTGTGTGTCTGTGTGCGTGTGTCTGTCTCTGTGTGTCTTTGTGTGTGTCTGTGTTTGCATGTGCTACTGACTTTATAAGAACCTAATAACCTAAGAAGTTGAAGTGGAGTAGGGAATTAAGCACTCGAGCCTGCCCTGCCATTCGATACAAACATGGCTGACCTCATTACGTCCTCAAATACAATTTCCCTCTCTCTCCACAATAACCATTCAACACATTACTAGGTAAAGTCTGTCTATCTCATCCTTAAATTTATTCAGCGTCCCAGCAACCTCTGCACTTTGAGGTAGTGAATTCCACAGATTCCCGACCCTTTGAGCAAAGTAATTCCTGCTCATCTCTGATTGATATCTAAGACCCCTTACCCGAAATCTATTGCCTCTCATCCTAGAATGCCCAACATGGGGAAACATCCGCTCCCCGTCTACTTTGTCTATCCCATTTAGAGCCTTATTGCCTCAATTAGATCTCTCCTCATGCTTCTAAACTCCAACAAGCGTAGGCATAATTTAGCAATCTCTCCTCATAAGACAAGCCTCCCATCTGTGGGATGAATCTAGTGAACTTCCTCTGAACCGGCTCCAATGCAGCTACATGCTACTTCAAAAGTGAGGGCGAAGGCTGTCTACAATACTTCAGGTGCGGCCTCACCAATGCCGGGTACAGTTGCAATAACATGTTAATATTTGTATAGTCTATTCCTTTCGCAGTAAATGCCAAAATGCCTGTTGCCTTCGTTGTTACATGCTCTAACTGCATACTAGCTTTCAGGGATTCTTGCAGGGGGACACCCGATTCTTTATGCACTGAAGCATTCTGAAGTTCCTCTGCATTTAAGTAAGAAGTCGCCTTTTTTATTCCTCTGAAACAAAATGGATAACCTCGCACCTGTCCACGTTAAACCCCATCTGCCAAATTGTGGCCGATTCACCCAACCTGACCATATCCATTTGTAAATGTAATATTTCTTCATTGCAAATTACCTTGCTACCTATTTTGGTGCCATTTGTAAATTTACTTAACGTACCTTCTACTCCTGCATCTAATTGAATAAAAATATTATACTTAGATTGAGCCGAAGGACGGAACCCTGTGGCACCCCAGTAGCAACAGCTTGCCATCCATGAAAATAATCCAGACTCTCTGCTTTCTGTTGCTTAGCCAATCCTTTATCTAAGCTAATACATTACCACTTACTACGTCCGAACTTAACTGGTGGATTAATCTATCGTGTGGCACCTTCTCAAAGGCCTTCTGGAAGTCCAGATATGCGGCATCAGCAGGATCCCAAAAATCAACTTTGCTTGCCACATTTTCATTGGCGGGGTGGTTACCAGCGAGCTTGACTGTCTTGTACTACAGGAAGATATAGAGAGAGATGGAGAGATAGAGACAAAGAGAGAGAGAGAGAGAGAGAGAGTTTTTCTATGTCTGCATATTTGAACATGTGTGTGAATGTGCTTATTGGTGTGCACGTGAGAATGTGCGCGTGTGTTTGCATGTCAATGCGTGTGTATGTGTGCGTGAGTGCGTATGTGTGTGTCTGTGCGTGTGTGAACATTTTGTCTTATGAGTGTGTGTTTCTGCATGTGTTTGTCAGAGAGAAACAGCGTTTGTATGACAATAATTACGTGTGGGCTTTCCCCTGGCAATTGCCCTCTCCGCTAGAGGAAACAAATCTTCCCTGCCTGCCCAACGTAAGCTTCATATGATCTTATAGAGCTTAATTTGGTCACTTCTCAGTCTCTCAGCTCCAAGGAAAAACCACACCAGCCTATCCAAACATTTCTCATAGCTGCAATTTTCCAGCACTGGCAACATTCTTATAAAAAATCTATGTACACTCCCCAGTTCAATTATGTCCTTCCTTCGATGTGCTGCCGAGAATTATAAAAATATTTAATCTGTGGCATAACCAGCATTTCTATTTTACAGTTCCAGTATGAAATCCCGTATATTCTCATCAGTACATTTTGCGATTATAGGACAATATTCCATATACTTTACTTACGAACTTATGCACCTGTCCTGCAATATTACGGGACTTCTTGCCATGCACTCGAAGGCCACTCAACTCTTCTATTCCGCGCAGCGCCCTGCCAGTTTATTGAGTTCCCATTTACTTATTTTGCCCTCTCCAAATGCACAGTCCATAGTCCACAGTCCTCTCAAACTCCTCAGGCTGCAATGGACAGAATTATATTTGGCACTTTTCTGCCGAATCGTTCAAACCATTGATACCATCCTTTACACACTATGTCAGGAATTCCGCCGCCCCCCACCCCCACACCCACACCACCCACCCCCCCAACTCTCCCACCCCTCTCGTTCACTGCACTCAATGTTGTCCGCACTCATACCAGTCCATGTTGCTGTCCCATTTCCCCCCATTCCCCGGGCGAATCTTGATTGAACAATAATCTGAAGAGCTCTTTATCTCACAGTTTTAAATAAAAATACACATGACTGTGGCGAAGTTTTCTTTATTTGACCAATGATTATGTAGGGAGGCGTGTATGTGTTTGGAAATCGAGGGAAGAGGCTGTGGTACGAAAATAGAAACAATCCACAACCGGGTCTTCAGGAAAAGCCACATTGGGCAGAATCGCCAAGTTTACAGTTTAGGGGAGGCTGCAGGTATGTTGCGCTGACCAAGCTCCCACAAGCAGCAATGTTTCATTAGCCAGGGGCCCATCCCCTATCACCTCTCTACAGTTAGAGTTCTCTAATTTTCCCCTTTAAAATTCGAGTAGGGGATGAAACTTCTGACGGCTTTAAAAACCCCGCCTACCACGTCATCTGCCCCTTCAACACAATCCATCTGCCCAATGTGTCATTGGGCCTGAAATTCAGAAAATTTTGTGGATGGCAAGACGACTTTACAGAGCCCTGCCCCATTTCCAAATTTGATTACAGGCCCTCTGGAACATTCCACAGTCGATTAATTAATGTGCTTTTATACTTTTAGTGCATAAATCGCCACAGCAAATTGCACACAGCAAGATCCCACATTTACATTCAATGACCCAACAGTGACATTGACACATTTGATAACTTTTTCACCTACCCATCACGTACACCAGACACTATTTGTCCAAGCAACCTCTCTCCTCCATTTGTTTCCCCCTCTGCTTTTCTCTCTCGCTGTTTCGTTAATTTTCCCTCTCTCCCGCTGCCTTTCTTCACGTCTCCCTGTCCCTCTCACTGTTTTGGAATCTATCCTCTCCTTCTCTCGCTGCCTCTGTCTCTCCTCGTCCCCAACTGTCTCATAATCTATTTCCCTCACTGAATCAATAGTCTCTCTCTCCGTCCCTGTCTCTTTCTCTTCTATTTGTCAACAATCCATCCTCTCCCTATCTCTCTATCCCTCCCTCATTCTCTTTGTGTGTCTGTCGTTGTGTCTCTCGCTATCGCATCCATCATGCCTCTGCCAGGTGCAGTATGGAGTTCGATGAAGTGAAAAATATTTCTGTATACGGCCGCCTCCAAACAGTTGTAGTATAGGCAAAGCACACGTTTAGGTGGAAAATGAATCTCCCTCTTCAATGTTCCCAACAAGGACCTCCAGATATATAACACATTCTTAGATAGAAGGTAATGCTTTTTCGGCAGAGTCCCATTCAATAACTTCCAGATTAAAAACAACTTGTGTTAGAAAAGGACTTAAGCATTCTGTTCAATGCACACAGCAAGCACTCCATGTCCGATTACAGGAAGTGGTTCGATGCAGACTAAATCTCCCTCCTCGCAGTCCCAATTTAACATTCACAAGACAGGTACAACACAGAACCATATACAGTGAACGCCCCTCTACAATATCCCCATTAAGCATACCTAAGGTAAGCGCAGCACTGTTTTAGATACAGCTCCAACTTCCTCTGTACTGTCCTTAGCAAGTTGAATTCAACCTGGAGAAGTGGAGTTCATGCTGGTCGTGAAAGGAAACAAAGCAACGAATGTAAAATTTACGGGAGGAAGTGAGGGTCCTTGGAGCCATTGTCCCCAGACTGCTGAAGGTAGCAGGACAGCTGGATAAGGTGGCTAGGGAGGCATAAGGATTGCTTCCCTTCATGAGCCGATGTATGGAATATTAACGCAGGGAGGTTAAGGTGGGAATTTTTAACAAGTTAGTTAGCCAAGGATTTGAGTTATTCTTGCAGTTGTGCTCACCTCATTCCATAAAATATGTAATTGCACTAGAAGGGACACAAAGTAGATTAACGAAGTTGTTGCCAGGGCTGGAAAAGTGCAGCGGTGAAGAAAGAGTGGGTAGTATGTGGGTAATCTCTTTATAATACAGGAGTCTGAGAGGATATTTGATTCAGACGTACATAATTTTAAGTGGCCTGGATAATGTGAATTTGAAGGGCCTATTTACCTTAGCAAATAGTTCCGTGATGAGGGGCACCAATTAAAAGTGAATGATAACAAGAGTACAGGGAGGTGAGAACCTATTTGCTTTCACCCGTGGAGTGATATGGATCTGGAAATCACTGCCTCAAAGGATAGGAGAGGCAGCAACTGTCCAGTCACAAACCACTCTGGACGTGCAGCTCAAGTGCCTTAACCTGAAGCACAACTGGCCTAATTCTACAAAGCAGGATTTGTCTTTTTATCTTGTTTATTCTCCGTCTCTGACACAATGGAACAAGTGGCCTCTTTTCGTGCTGTGAGGTTTCTACAATTGTACAGCTCTAAACACTAACACTTCAGGTACAGCTTGTGGTTAGATATACAGTAAACAATCAATCTTCAGAGTCTCATTACATAATTCCAGGGTTGGATGTATGTGGAGTAGGAAGACATTTAACCTCCCTCCATATGGCCCCCATGAAAATCCCTCAGAGCAGGTATAACATAGGGTTAGATAGAGCGTAAAGCTCCAACTACATGCTCCCCACGAAATGTTCCCAGGGAAGGCACAGCAGAGGGTTAGATACAGAATAATGCCTCTTTTGCAAGGTCCGCATGAAATATTCCCATTGCGGGTATAGCACAGGGTATTTACAGAGCTTATCTCCCACAACAAAGACTCCATCAAACATTCCAAGGGCAGTTCCAGCACATGGTTACATAGAGTAAATATCTCTGAACATTGACCCCATCAATTTCATGCAGTTGAAGCTCAGGGTCACATAAAAATTAAATGTCCCTTTATACAGCAGTTGCTCAGCAATAACCTGGTGCTTATTTTTATTTCTGATACCTCCAGTCAGCTCCTGATCGCAATAATTCCATGGTCCAAACCTGGACAAAAGGGCAGGTGTTATTTCCTCTTCTGATGTCGTCTGAAACCAGCGGAAATATTTTAAAAATAAGACGGCTACCTTGTTTTAAAGAGAAAAAAAAATGCACCAAAATTGTCATTGATGTGCAGAATTCTTTTCCCCACAAAGCACTAGAGGGTTGATCATTGAATTTATTCATGGCTAAGTGAAGCAAGTTGTTCTTTTTCAAGCGCTTTGAGGGCAGGCAGGAGCTGAGTTACAAACAGGTCAGAAATAATTTCATTAGCCTACTGATGCCCCTCGATCCATTTATATCTAACCAGCGTCATAATTGTCATTTGACTATTTGATTGGATTGTGTGGATGTATATTTACTCCGTGACAAACCCGAAGCTTTACCTGGTGTCCCACCGATTCATTGGACTGTTCAGAATGCACTTTACTCTGTAGCTAACATCAATTTGTAACAGACTCTGACCTAACGATGAGTCAGTTTAGAGTGAAATGCACTGTTCCATCCCGACTTCTAACGCCTTTGGGAGCTTTTAGGATGTAGTTCAGAGGGAAAATGACTCTGTGTCTAACAGCGTGGCTGTGCCTGCCCAGGGAGGGTTTGGCGGTTGCATTGTCAAGGGGACTTGACCCTATGCCAAACCCTGGGCTCTGACAGCACAGATAGCTTTTGGTTGGGACTCTGTAACCATATATTTAATCTATATCCAAAGGCGTTCTGTACCTCTCCTCGGAGCGTTTGATGGAAAGTGCAGCCGGAGGTTTACGTTGGATATAACCCCGTGCTTTCCAGTGAAGATATGGTAGATACGGCTTCCTCTAATAGGAACGCTGGTAGGACGGAGAGGATTGTTCTATTACTATCCATCCTGGGAGTCAGCTTGACCTTGTCAAGCTGGTCAAAATCCCGAAGGCGTGTTTGACCTCAGTGCAGTTCCCAAAATTGTTAACATACCTGGTGAAGAAGGTGAGCGCATCGGAGACACAGACATGGGATCTGCAGACGTGCACAGTCAGCACATGGTCCCGTTGTAATGGCAGAATCTAGAGTGGCTTCGCCATGAGGATTCTCCTGCAGACAGTAAATTTCCATAGCTATAATCCACATGGGCTACAAAAGGAATGTCTGAATGAAGGAAGCACGGTCGACAGGTATACCTCCTTCCCCGTCTTTCTCTGCTTCCCTCACGGTGCTAGGTACCCCTCTGTTATAGGCTGGATTGATTGCAGCAATTTAATCTTAATGTTCCTGATCTTAGGCATTGAAGCCTACACATGCAGAAGCAACGGATAAGAGCTAATACTACAATTTATCTTAGTCGAACATTGTGTAAATACGAAAATATTATCACTGCGTGTCAGCTCAGAGGTTTAATGCGGGCATATTCTGTTTTCATTGACTGTAAGAAAGGAAGAGTAAAGTAACGGGGCTTGGTACTTTACTTTACGGTGGACACCACTTCCGATATATCAGGTGGAGAATATAGATGTTAGAAAGGGGGATAACCATATACAGTATCAACGTAATTTGCCCTGTGAAGTCAATTTGCGGAATTATATAATAGGATCCCGTCTGGAGTTTTGTAAAACTGCAAGTGGTAAACCGTTGTGTCCCCATGGAATGGAAAAGTCGGGTGAGTTGACCTTTTGGTTTAACATCACAAAAGCGGCTTGTACGAGAGAATTAGTGAAGACAATGCTAACGTTTACTCTGGTAGTGTATGGAGCTGATTGTGTTACCTCAAGTAGGAAATGTTATCAGTATTGGTTTATTGGGAAATGCCCAGTCACCGCACCTTCATTGTGGTTTACTCCTGAGAGACCAGTATGCTTTATGGAGAGGGAATTGGTCAATATTTATTGTCAACACATCTCTGAGATTGACATCGAGGACACAAATAACTGGGCGCTGCAGGAATGTGTGGAATGCCTTTGCTATGACATTCCCACACTAACAGAAATCTGGTGGACGTGCGAGAAGGGAGTGCTGAATCCGAGAAAATATATTATCAGTTACAGGAGAAAGATCAGGGGATCCTCCATGATCTCCAGTCCATTAATCAACTGTGCTATTTGAACATGTTGTGGGGTTGGTGAATTAATATCGAAGTCCACTCGTAAGTTAGAATAACATCTTATGAGTTAGTTGTGCTGCTGTTGATAATTGTCATAGAACAGTAGTATGATTTGTCTCGCCGACACCTAGAGCTGGAGCAATGGTGTAAAAGCCTACATGCTGAGCAAGAAAAGTTGCTGTGAGTGTCGTTGCATTCTCAGGAATAAAAAATATTCACTTTATGCGTGGATTCTGAAGGGTGGTGCATTATTTAAATTGTATTTAATTCATTGCTTTTAATTATTTAACTGTGTTTTTACTTCTCTCACATTGATGAAAGTAAGCTGGTTGTGGTGGAGTGCTCTGGGCAGTGTTTGTCTGAAAGTGGTCTGAAGATGACGCTTTGGAAAACAATTTTTTCAGAAGGCATCGTCGAGTTTCAAATTGAACTCTTAAAGCTATTGAGAGTTTCATCCAAACAAACACACACAGACACACACAAACACACAGACACAGACACAGACACACAAACACACAGACACACATAAAAGCACACACAGACATTTCAGGGCTAGTCCACGATGTGTGATTTGCAACAGACACTTCGTGGACA
>NC_135894.1:1551700-1554200 GCF_964194155.1 Cetorhinus maximus | reverse complement strand
GAGAACCAGAGAGACATAGAATGAGAGAAAACAGATAATTATAGTGAGAGAAAGATTTTGAGACGCAGAGAGAGAGAGAGAGAGATAGGGAAAGCTAGAGAGACAGAAAGAGCCAGAATGGGAGACAGAGTTAGAAAGGGAGAAACAGTGAGAGACAGGGAAGGACTCAGAGAGTGCGAGACAGAGAGAGACAAAGTTGGATACAGTGAGTGAGAGACACAGAGAAAGAAAGAGAGAGAGAAAGCTAGAGAGAGACAGCCAGCTACAGAGCGAGAGGCACAGCGATACAAAGAATGCGAGAGAGAAAGGCAGACTGAGAAAGAGAGACAACTACTGAGAGACAGACAGGGAGAGAGAGAGAGAGAGAGAGAGACGGAGCGATAGAGAGATGGAGAGTGAGATAGTGTGTGAGAGAGAGAGAGAGAGAGAATATGAGAGGCAGCGAGAATGACAGGCAAACAGATAGGCTGAGAAAGAGATGGAGACCGGGAGAGAGTGAAAGAGTGCGAAAGGAATAGACAGACATAGAATGATTGGCAGAGACAGTCAGATAGGAAGTGAGGGAGACCGAGAGACAGACGGACAGGGAGAAAGATAGACAGAGAGTAAGGGGGGAGAGAAAGAGAGAGAGAAATTTGAGAGAGACATAGAGAGAGAGAGGGAGACGGAGAGAGAGAGCGAGACCGAGAGAGAAAGAGAGACATGATGAGAGAGACAGGATGTGAGGGACTGATTAAGCAATGAATAAGAGAAACGTTGACAGACTTTGAGAGACATAGAATGCGAGAGATAGCTTTAAATTGAGACGGAGATGGAGAGAGGCAGCCAGAAAGACAAAGACAGAGAGTTAGGGAGATATTCAAATAGGCCAAGACAGGGAGAAACAAAGAGTGAGACAGAAAGAGGGAGGTGGAGAGAAAGATAGAGACAGAGAGAGAGAGAAAGAATGGGAGACAGAGAGAGAAATAAAGTGAAGGAGAGATTGACACCGAAAGAGAGAGAGAGAAAGAGAGAGAGAGAGAGAGAGAGAGAGAGAGAGAGAGATTGAGAAAGATAGAGAGAGTGAGAACGATTGATAGGCAAAGACAGTGAGAAACAATGAGCGACAGGCAAAGAGAGGCAGAGAGAGATAACAAGAGAGAGAGTGAGATACAGGGAGAAAGAGAGTGAAAGAGAGAGAGAGAGAATGAGAGACAGAGGGAGTTAAATACAGTGAGAGACCAAGAGATAAATAGAAAGAGAGAGATGGAGAGGTAGCGAGAGAGAAAGAGAAGGAGAACCAGAGAGACATAGAATGAGAGAAAGGCAGAGAGTTACAGTGAGAGACAGAGTTTGAGACCCAAAGAGAGAGAGATAGGGAGAGAGAGAAAAGCAGAGAGAGAGAGAAAGAGAGAGAGAGAGAGAGAGAGACAGAGGTAGAAAGAGAGAGACAGTGAGAGATGGACACAGAGAGTGAGAGACAGAGGTGGATACAGACAGTATGAGACAGAGAGAAAGAAAGAGAGAAAGAAAGAGAGAGAGAAAGCTAGAGAGAGACAGCCAGCGATAGAGCGAGAGGCACAAAGATACAAAGAGTGGGAGAGAATCAGGCTGACTGAGAAAGAGAGGCAATTACTGAGAGACAGACAGGGAGAGAGAGAGAGAGAGAGAGCGTGGGAGTGAGAGACGGAGTGATAGAGACATAGAGAGAGTGAGGGAGAGAGAGAGAGAGAGAGAGAAAGAGAGAGCAAGAGAGGCAGTGAGAGCGACAGACAAACAGATAGTCTGAGAAACAGATAGAGACCGGGAGAGAGCGAAAGAGGCCGAAAGGAATAGACAGACATAGAATGATTGGCAGAGACAGTCAGATAGGAAGAGAGGTAGTCAGAGAGACAGAAGGACAGGGAGAAAGATAGACAGAGTAAGGGGGGAGAGAAAGAGAGAGAGAAATGTGTGAGAGAGAGAGAGGGAGACGGAAAGAGAGAGAGAGACATGATGAGAGAGACAGGATGTGAGGGACAGATTAAGCAATAAATAAGAGTAACGTAGACAGAGACTGAGAGAAATAGAATGTGAGAGATAGCTATAAATTGAGACGGAGATGGAGAGAGGCAGCCAGAAAGACAAAGACAGAGAGTGAGAGAGATATTCAAATAGGCCAAGACAGAGAGAAACAAAGAGTGAGACAGAAAGAGGGAGATGGAGAGAGAGATAGAGTCAGAGAGAGAGAAAGAATGGGAGACAGAAAGAGAAATAAAGTGAAGGAGAGATTGAAACCGAGAGAGAGAGTGAGAGAGAGAGAGAGAGAGAGAGAGAGAGAGAGAGAGAGAGAGAGAGATTGAGAAAGAGAGAGAGAATGAGAGAGAGAGATAGGCAAAGATAGCGAGAAACAATGAGCGACAGGCAGAGAGAGGCAGAGAGAGAGAACGAGATAGAGTGTGAGATACAGGGAGAGAGAGAGAGAGAGAGAGAGAGAGAGAGAGAGAGAGAGAGAGCGAGACCGAGAGAGAAAGAGAGACAT
>NC_135894.1:1499200-1541700 GCF_964194155.1 Cetorhinus maximus | reverse complement strand
TGCAGAGTGGGAATTGAACTCGTTAGTCTTTCTGTTTAATTTATCTTTAACTTCAGTAAGTTCAGTCGTCTCGTTAATAGGTTGGTAAGGTAGCTGACTCAGCTGACTATGTGACAGTTAACTGTCAATCACCTGAAGCCTGATTAGGGCCTGAATATGTGTTAATTACTGTTTTAAGCTTACATAGTGTGGGTCACCTCAGCTCTGTTTAAGGAAGGGACTATCTAGAAGCACACTACACTGTGCTTGCACACGTACAGGGGAGTTAGCTCATCCTGAGTGAGAAACAACCAGAGCGGGTAATGGCACTGTGATGTACAGTTGGAATTCAGCGCCTAAAGGAAGAGTTGCCCTTTGCACTTTTTTCCTTGCTATCTAACTTCATGAATCTTCAGAGCGTGGTCTTGCCCTGCAGCAGCAGTGGATCCCACGAACGAAAGGAGTGACTGGTAAGTAATGTGTAAGTTCGGTAATTATCTATTATTTGAAGCACTTATGTTTTAAGGCCCTGTTGTTGTTTAACATTTTTATGTTTTTAAGTAATGATTATCAGTCATCTTGCTTTAAAAGATTAATTTAAAGGATAAGTAATGGCAGGAGAACGAATAACCATGTTGTGCTCGTCGTTCTCCATGTGGGAAGCCTGGAGAATTTCCAGTGCCAGAGACCAGCATGTATGCAGGAAGTGTGCCTAGCTGCAGCTCCTGGAAGCTCAGGCTTCAGAGCTGGATTGGCGACTGGTGACACTGTGGAGCATCTGCGAGTCTGTGAGCAACATGGATAGCGCGATGAGAGAGGTTGTCACACTGCAGATGAAGGGACTTGAGGAAGGAAGGGGATGGGTGTCCATTAAGCAGTTCAAGAGAAACAGGCAGGTAGATCAGGAGTACCCCGGGGGACCGCTCGCAAGTCGGTACTCCATTTTGGACGGTGATGAGGGGAATGGTTCCACCATGGAGTGCAGACATAGCGAATCTTCTGGCACGACTAGCAGCCTGACTGTACAGGAGGGGAGGAACGGAGGAAGGACAATAGTAAAGGGAATCTATAACCATATATGAGTCACTGAGGCCGTTAACATAATTCCAGGATGAAGAGTGGCCTCTATGGTGCCAGGGTCCGGGATGGTTCTGAACGTCTGCGAAGCATCATGAAGGGGGAGGGTGATAATACGGAGGTCATGGTACATATTGGTAACAATAGCATAGATAGACAGGAATGAGGTCATGCATCAAGATTTCGGGAAATTCGGCAGTAGACTAAAAAGAAAGGCCCGTTGGGTTTACTCCCAGTGTCACGGGGCAAGAGTGCTAGAAAGAGGAGAATAGCACAGATGAATACGTGGCTTATGAGTTGGTGCATGAGGCATGGTTTTAGATTCCTGTATCACTGGGGCCATTTATTTTGAAGGTGGTAACCATACATGTGGGGCGGCCTACATCTTAACTAGAGCGGGACTAGCATCCTTGCGGGCACGTTTGCTAGTGCTGTTGGTAATAATTTAAACTAATTCCCCAGTTGGTGGGGGCACATAATGTTAGCAGAATAGGAACACGTCGTACTGTAAAACCGTCAAGTCAGATGGAGTAGAGCTGCTTAAGGTTACATGGGAGAAAGGCAAGGCTGGACGACCTTTACTTTAATTGCAGGAATATTAGAGGTAAAGGAGATGAGTTAAGGTTGAGGATTGGCACGAGGAATTGTGATATATTAGCCATCAGTAAGACTTGTTTGAGGGAGGGGCAGCATTGGTAGCTCAGCATTGCGGAATATAAAATTTTCAGGCGAGACACGGGACGGGGTAAAAGAGGAGGAGGCGTTCCATTTTTAGTCAAGGAGTCAGTTACACAGTAAGGAAAGATGATACAGTGGAGGGGGGCGTGAAAGCAAGATTTGTTTGAAGCTTAGGAATAAAAAAACGGAGCAACCACATTGTTAGGTGTTTATTATAGACTCCCAGAGAGTCAGGATGAAATGGAGGAGCAAGTATGTGCACAAATCGCGGAGCTGTGTAAAAACGATAGCAATAGGGTTATATTAGACGATTTCAACTTTCCCTACATTAGTTAAGATAGGCATAGTGTTAAGGGATTGGATGGAGTGGATTTCAAGAAATGTGTACAGGACAGTTTGTAGGTCAATATGTACAGGCTCCAATAATGGACGGTGCATTGCTGCACCTAATTCTGTGGAATCTGGCTGCACATGTGGCTGAGGTGGTGGTGGGGGAGCATTTTAGTGATAGCGACTGCAGCGTGGCATAGTTTAAGTTTGTTGTGGACAAAGGAATAGCCAAGCAGCAAATAATTGTTTTGGATTGGGGGAGAGTATATTTTAGTAAAATAACGCAGGATCTGGCCAAGGTAAACTGAGAACAGTTAAATGTGTGTTCAAACAGCAAATGGGGAGGGTACAGGCTGAAATTGTTCCCTCTCGGGTGATAGGAAGGAGTAACAACCCTAGAGAACCATGAATAACCAGAGATATTCAGGTTACGGTCAGATGGAAAGGAAAGGCTTTTAGTAGGTTCAAAGTAAGTAAATCAGACTAGTCATTAGTGAAGTACAGAGAGTGCAGTGCGGAGATCCAAAAGCAATTAGCAGAGCAAATAGGGGTTATGAGAATGCTTTGGCTGGCAAAAGTAGGAAAGAATCCCAAGATATTCTATAAGTCTATCAATGGGCAGAGGATAACCAGTAAAAGAGTAGGGCTCATTAGGGACCAATGGGGCAATCTATGGGTGGAGCCACAGGGCACCTGTGGAGTGTTGAAGGAATACTTCACATCCTTATTCACCCAATGGAATGAGGATGAACGCATCAGAGTCGATGAGAGCAACTGTGGGGTTCTTGAACAAATTGATAGAGGGAGTGACAAAGTATTGGAGGTGTTGTCAGGCTTAAAAGGGGACAAATCTCCATGTCCGGATGATTTGTGTCCCAGACTGCTGAGGGAGGCAAGGGAGGAGATCGCAGGGGCTCTGACCCAAAATTTTAAAACTTCTCTGTCCACGGGTGTCAGAGGACTGGCGAACAGCTCGGTCCCCTATTGTCAATTATATCAATGACATAGATGAATATGTGTGGGGTAGGATATGTAAGTTTGCTGATGATGCGAACTTCGCCGGGTTGTTAATAGTGTGTTTAAAATCCTTGGGCTACGGGAAGATTTAGATGCGGTGGTCAAGTGGGCAGATAAGTGGAAGATGGAATTTAACGCTGAAAATTGTGAAGTGATACACTTTGGAAGGTTTAATTTGACAGGAAAGTAATCAATGAACGGCATGGCATTAGGAAGTTCTGCGGAAGAAAGGGACCTTGGCGTGTGTGTCCATAGATCTCTGACGGCAGAGGGGCATGTTTTTGGGGTATTGAAAAAGGCATATGGGGCTCATGCCTTTATCAATCAATGTTTAGATTACAAAAGTAGTTTGGTAATTTAGGAGTTGTATAGAACTTTGTCGAGGCTACAGCTGGAGTTCTCTGTGCTGTTCTGTTCCCCACATTATAGGAAGGATGTGATTTCCCGGGGTGGGTGGGTGGGTGGTGGGGGGTGAGGTGGGGGGGGGGGGGGGTGGGGGGGCGGGGGCTGGAGGAGATTCATAACTGTGTTGCCTGTTATGAAGAACGGTTGGATTGACTTGGGTTGTTTTCGTTGGTGCAGAGAAGACTGAGGGGCGACCGGATGGTGTACGTGATTATGAGGGCCAAGGACAGCGTGGATAGGGAGCAGTTCTTCTCCTTAGTTTGAAGGGTTATTCAAAAGGGGACATATGTTCAAGTTGATGGCAGGAGGTTTAGAGCGGATCTGAGGAAACACTTTTTAGCAGAGTGGGATGACAGTCTGGAATGCATTGGTTGGGAGGGTGGTGGAGGCGGGATGCCTCCCATCCTTCGAAAACTACCTGGGTAATCCTTTGGTACGTCAAAACATTGAAGGCTATTGGGCAATTGCTCCTAAATTGGATTAGGAAGGGACGTCATCTTTTTCTCACGTGCCGGCGCTGAGTCGATGGTCTGAAGGGCCTCTTCTACAATTCGTGAATCTGTGATTCATATATATTCTGGAAAAGCAACAGGCCCAATATCGATCACTGAGAAGTTCGACGACAAACCTTCTTCCAGCGCAAACAAAAATTTCCATTGCCTATTATCCTCTGCTTCCTATTTCTCAGTCAATTGCGTATCCACGTTGCTACTGCCCCGTGTATTTCATGAGAAATAAATGTTCTCACTTCTCCGTTGCGTGGCACTGTATCAAATGTATTTTTGTAATAGCATGTGCAAGCCCATCAAAAGCAATAACCTCATTGGCCTTTTCTGTTCCCTTATCAAAAATCTTCAAAAAGTTACCTAAACAAGTTTTTCCTGATGCTGCCAGACCTGCTGAGTTTTTCCAGGTATTTATGTTTTTGTTTTGGATTTCCAGCATCCGCAGTTTTTTGTTTTTATATTTGTGTTCATCTGTGTGAGCTAATGTAGTTCAGTTCCCGAGAGGGTGAACGCATTTTTCACGAGCACAGACGTTATTCATGTTGTTTGGGCAGCTTCACGTTAAAATGTTACGGAAAGAAAAATCTTAGAATGAATAATTAAATAAAAGGTTGCAATGTGTAGGAGGAATTGCAGCTAAGAAATGGAACATTTAGTTGAACATCAAGTTATTTTTGAAAGAGTGGAATGCAATGTCAAACTTGGGTTTTGGATGCCGATTACATTTTTAAAAAACATTTGTAATTCAGAACAAGCTCGGGCATCAGCTGGAACGCAACAGTTACCTCCAAATATGTTGGGATATTGATCACTTTCTGCACGTCCCCTGCTTGCACTTCCGGTGGACATATGATTCCTGCTTTCAGAGTCGTGGACTCAAGCCCGATGCTGCGCGTTGTGTTCTTTTAAATCTAGCTGCTTTTTATAAAATAAAACCTAATGACTGCGGCTCCTAAGAAACTGTCAATGCAGACATTCACCACTGAACGATAAGAGCAGGATTCAAATTCAGAGCACTTTCATGTTTCATCTCTTCCTGCTTCTGCCTCCAACTCCATCTGCCGTCCAACTGCCAGGTCAATTCGCTGCTTGATACAAATATGGTCAGTTCGTGGGAAAGGCAGGCACAAGGCGGTAGTTTTCAGGGAACAGGATAAAGAGAATATTCCTGATTCATCCAGATACTGATTACGGGAATGTGCTCAGTGCTGATTTTCCACAGTCACACTCTCCTTCAAGCATTATGTACGCTGTTCTGCTTTGAAGTTTTCACACTTGATTTCAACGTGAAGAAAGCAGAGCGGTGATAAGCTTATATTGATGTACATATGCAAAACTAGGGGGTACTTAACAGCCTGATGACAGCAGTGATATTTGGGCGTGAGAAGTTCCAGTGAAGGATTGGCACTGTTAAATTTAGGGACACATATCTTGTTAGAAATGACAAGATAACTCGCTTAATTCGCTCAAGAGTCTATCTACCGCTTCCTCTAAAATATTAAACGCACGGGAGTCCAACATCTTCTGAGCCATAAAATATCAAAGAAAAATGCTGAAGCTCCGTCGAAACTGTAACCGTCAAACGCTAACAGCGCAGGCTCAGCCACGGGTTTATGTTGAGGGCCAAGTTACCTCTCAACTCCCCCTATAACCTCGCAAGGGCGCAAGAACTTGGAATCGAAACGATGCATTTCGATTTGGAATGACCGATTCAAACGACTCAGTTTATTTCAAATGGAGATGTTTTTCAGGTTAAATCCAATTCAACACAGCCTAATCAAACATTGCTACGTCAGATGCAGCTTTGTGTCTATTACAGAGTAACGCTCCATCCATACAGTCTATTCGTGGGGCAGTTATAACTTAGGGTACGTAAACAGGGGCGTAGGAGCATTAGTAGGCCAATAAGATCATGGCTGTTCTATTATTATCTCTGCTGCATTTCATGCATGACCCCATAATCCTTGACTCAGAAAAACATGCAGACATTGAAACTAAGAGCAGGAGTAGACCCTTCGAGCCTGCTTGGCGATTCCTTATGATCATGGCTAATCTCCCAACTCAATAGCCTGCTCTCGCTTTCTCTCCATATCCTTTCATGCCTTTCGCACCAAGAGCTCCATCCAACTCTTTCTTGAAAACATGCAATGTTTTGGTATCAAATACTTTTGGTGGTAACGAATACCACAGACTCACCACTCTCTGGCTGAAGATATTATTCCTCATCTGAGTCCTAAATGTTCTACCCCATATCCTGAGACTGTGACCCCTGGGTCTGGACTCACCCACCATCTGGAACAGCCTTCCTGCATCTACACTTTCAAGACCTGTAAGATTCTTATAAGTTTCAATGAGATCCCCCCTCATTCTTCTGAACTGCTGGCCATTTGGAAAAAAAAAATAACCTTTCATTCCTTTAGTTTGTTTCCTGTCTGCCAACCAGTTTTCTCTTCCTCTCAATGCACTACCCCCAATCCCAAGCGCATTAATTTTATACGCCAAACTCTTTTGTGTGACTTTGTCGAAAGACTTCTGAAAGTCCAAATAAACAAAATCCACTGGCGCCCCCTGATCAACTATACCAACTATTTCGTTGAAAAATTCCTGTTGATTTGTCAAGGTTGATTTCCCTTTCATAATCCATACTGATTGTCCAATTCTGCAACCGTGTTCCACGTGGTCAGCTATTTAATATTTTATAAAGGACTCTAGAATTTTCGCCATACCGAATTCAGGCTGACTGGTCTATAATTCCCTGTTTTCTCTCGGGCCTCCCTTTTTAAATAGTGGGGTTACATTTGCTGCCCTCCATGTGCAGGAACTCTTCGCGAATACTTATAATATCGGAAGGTGACCACCAATGCATCCATAATTTCTAGGGCCACTTCCATAAGTACTCGGGATGTAGGTTATCAGGCCCAGGAGATTTAACGGCCTTCAATCCCGTCCATTTCATCAACACCATATCCCTACTAATACGGATGTCTTTCAGTTCCTCTCTCTCACTAAACCCTGCGTTCCCCAACACTTCTGGTACGTTATTAGTTTTCTCCTTTGCGAAGATGTAACCAAAGTATGCATTTAGTTGGTCAGCCATTTATTTGTTCCTCGTTATAAATTCTCCTGTTCCTGACTGTAAGGGACCTCCATTTTTCTACACCAATCTTTTTCTCTTCACATTCCAAAATTAACTTTTACAGTCAGTTTTTCTCTTCTTTGCAAGCTTACGCTCGTACTCAATTTTCCCCTTCTTCATCAATCACTAGGTCCTCCTTTGCTGAATTCTTATCTCCCAATCCTCAGGACTGATGTTTTCTATGGCCAATTTGTAAGTCTCTCCCTTAGATCGAATGCAAACTCTAATTTTCGTTGTCAACCATAGCTTGGACATCTTTCATTTTACTTTAGCACCAGATAGGAAGAAAAATTGTTGCAATTCACCGATGTGCTCATTGAATGATTGCATTGCATATCCACAGTCATCCCGTTAGGAAGTGTTCCCCAAATCATCATAAACAACTCGCGCCTCATACCATAGTAGTTACCCTTATTAAGGTTCAGGACAAAAGTCTCAGAATCAACTTTGTCACTCTTATCTTGATGAAGAATTTTATCATATTATGCTTTCTTATGCCCAAGGAGCCTCGCACAACTATATTGCCAGTTATGCCTTTCTCATTGCACAATACCCAGGTGAGGATGGCCTTTACTCTCGTTGGTTCTTCAATGAATTGGTCCAGAAAAAACATCCCGCATACACTCTAGAAATTCCTCCTCTATGGTATTGTTACTAATTTGATTTGCACAAACGATATGCATATTAAAGTCAAACGATAAATGCAAAATACTGCGGATGCTGGAAATCTAGAACAGAAACAAAAATACTTGGAGAAACTGAGCAGATCTGACAGCATCTGCGGAGATGAATAAAGTTAACGTTTCGATTCCGACTGACTCTTCTTCAAAACTAAAGAAAAATAGAAAATAGGTGATATATTTATTTGGTTTAAGGAGGGAGGGAAATGTTGAGCTGGATAGAGGGGCAGTGATAGGTGGAGATTGCCAACAGGTGTCACTGACAAAAGGACAAAATGGTCTTGACGGTGGTGATATTAGCTAGTAAATGTGTTAATGGGGAAATTAAGTGTGGAAAGCAGGACGAGCAAGGGACAGATAGACCTAGTTGGGGTGGGTTGTATGGGGAATCGAATTAGGCTACAATGGAGAGATAAAACAATGGATGGAAATACATTTAAAATTGTTGGAAATAGGTGGGAAAAGAAAACTATATATAAATTATACAAAAACAGGGGATCGGAAAGTTGTTGGGGAAGGAGGAGAAAGTTCATTATCTAACGTTGTTGAACTCAATATTCAGTCCAGAAGGCTGTAAAGTGCCTAGTTGGAGGATGACGTGCTGTTCATGCAGTTTGCGTTGAGCTTCACTGGAATATTGCAGCAGGCAAAGGACAGACATGTGGCCATGTGAGCAGGGTATGTTTGTTGAAATGGAAAGCGACAGGGAGGTCTGGGTAATTATTGCGGAAAGTCTGTAGGTGTTCCGCAAAGCAGTCAGCCAGTCTGCGTTCGATCTCTCCAAAGTAGAGTAAACCACATTGCGTACAGCGAATGCAATCGACTAAATTGAGGGAAGTGCAAGTGAAATGGTGCTTCATTTGAATGGAGTGTTAGGGCTCTTGGACGGTGAGGACGGGGAAAAGTAAAGGAGCAGGTTTTTCACCTTTTGCATGGGTAGTTGCTGTGCACGGAGGTTGAGGTGTTGGGCTTTATGGAGGAGTGGACAAGTGTGTCCCATAGTAAACGACCCCTGTGAAATGCCACCGGGGGTGGGGGTAAAGTGAAAATGTGTTTGGTTCTGGCATCATGCTGGAGTTGGCGCAAATGGCGGAGGATGATCCTTTTAATGCAGAGGCTGGTGGGGTGATAGCTGAGGACAAGGATAACGCTTTCATGGTTCTGAAGGGAGAGGAAAGTGTGTGGGCTGATGCGCAAGAGAAGGGCCGGACACGGTTGAGGGCCATGCCAAGCACCGTGGGTGGAATACCTCTGTTAAGGAAGGAGGAAGACATGTAAGAGGAACAGTTTTTGAAAGTGCCATCATAAGAACAGATGCGATGGAGGTGAATTAACTGAGCGAATGGTATGGACTCCTTCAGGATACGCGTTGTGGGGAGCTGTTGTCAAAGTAGCTGTGGGAGTCAGTAGACTGGTAATGATATTTTGTGGACAGTCCATCACCTGCAATTGAGATTGAGACATCAAGGAAAGGAAGGGAAGTGTCAGTGATGGACCACGTGAAGATCATGGAGGGGTGGACATTGGATGCAAAATTAATATTTGTTTTTAGAAATAACTTGATCGATCGTGTCAGCCTGTTCCTGCCCCAAGGATCATATTTTTTGCTATCATGAGTAAATTATCTTTCTCCATCTCCAGTCTCATCCCACCATCATCCACGATTGATCTCATTTCCTACATCAAATTAATAATTTCCATTTCCTTGGCCCCAATAGACTCTTCTTCTGCATGGATGTCCAATGCCTCTACACGTCCATCGCCCAGCGGGATGGTCAGAGAGCACTCCGCTTCTTCCTCGAACAGATGTCCAAACAATCCCCATCCAAAACTATTCTCCTTCGTCTGGCTGAAATTTTTCTCTCACTGAACAATTTCTCCTTAAACTCGTCTTACTTTCTCCAAGTAAAAGTTATGGCTACGGCAACCCGCATGGGACACAGTTATGCCTGCCTCTTTATGGGGTATGTGGAACATTCCTTGTTCCAATCATACTCATTCCCAATTCTAAAACTCTTTCATCAATGACTGCTTTGGTGCTCCTTCAAGATCCCATCTGGATCTGTAAACATTAATTAATTTTGCTGCCAATTTCCACCCCTCATTCATTTTAACGTGGTCCATCAATGACACTTCACTTCCCCTCCTTTACATCTCAGTCACAATTTCTGGTAATATACTGTCCACCAATATTCATTACAAGCCTACCGACTTCCACAGCTACCTTGATTACAGCTACTCACACCACGCATCCTGTAAGGACTCCATCCCTTTCTTTCAGTTCCTTCGACTCCGTCGCATCTGTTCTGATGATGACAGTTTAATAAACATTTCCTCTGACATGTGTTCCTGAATGCTGAAACAAGTTTTTCAACCCACTGTGGTTGACAGATCCCTCAATAGTGTCCGGCCCATCTCCCGCGCATCCGCCCTTACACATTACTCTCCCTGCCAGAACCATGAAAGGGACCCCCTTGTCCTCACATACCACTCCACCAGGCTCCGCATTCAAAGGATCATCCTCTGCCATTTCCGCCAACTCCAGCATGATGTCGTTGCCAAACGCATATGCCCTTCACGCGCCCTGGCGGCATTTTGCAGAGATCGTACCCTCTGGGAAAGCCTTGTACATTCCTCCACCATCCCAAACATCTCAACCGCCTCCCACTGCACCTTCCCAAGCAACAGCAGAAGGTGCAACAAGTACCCCTTTACTTCGCCCCTCCTCACCGGCCAAGGGCCCAAACACACCTATTCAATTGAAGCAGCATTTCACTTGCAATTCCCTCAATTTTGCCCACTGCATTCGCCGCTCCCAATGTGGTTTCCTCTACATTGGATATACCGAATGCAGGCTGGGTGTTCCCTTTGCGGAACACCTTCTGTGTGTCCTCAAGCATGACCCAGACTACATGCCGCTTGCCATTTCAACACATCACCATGCTTTCAGGCCCATATGTCCGTCATTGGCCTGCTGCAATGGTCTAGTGAAGCTCAAAGCAAACTGGAGGTACAGCAGCTCACCTTCCGACTAGGCACTTTACAGCCTTCCAGACTGAATATTGACTTCAACAACCTTAGATCAGGAACTCTCTGCTCCTTCCCCACCACATTTCCCATTCCCCTTTTTCCTATAATTTATATTATATATATTTTTCTTTTCCACCTGTTTCCATTATTGTTAAATGCATTTCAATGTATTTTTTTATCTCTACATTTTAGCCTATTTCGATTCCCCACCAAACCTACCACCACTAAAGCTATCTGTCCCTTGCTCGTCCTGCTTCCAGCCTTGATGTCCCAATTAGCACATTTCATTGCTAATATCGCAACCATCATCACCTCTTTGTCCTTTTGTCTATGACATCTTTTGTCAATCTCCATCTATAACTGGCCCTGTATCCAGCTGTACCTGCCCCATTCTTCCCTCTCTCCCCCTTAAACCAGCTTATATTTCACCTCTTTTCTATTTTCCTTAAGTCCGATGAAGATTAATTCGGTATCGGAACATTAACTGTATGCCTCTCCACAGATGCTGTCAGACCTGCTGAGTTTTTCCAGGTATTTTTGTTTTTGTTGCAAATTAAAGTCACCCATAATTAGAAGTGTTCCTTTATTGCATCCGTCGCTAATTTCCTGTTTAATACAATTCGCAACATCACCAGCACAGATTGGTGGTCTATATATAACCCAAACTAACTTTTCTTTGCCAGTTAGTGTTTCTCAGCTCTACCCATACAGATTCCACATCGTCGGATTTAATATATTTCCTCACTATTGCATTAATTTCCACTTTACCCAGCAATGTTACTCCAACATCTGTTCACTTTTGTCTGTCCTTCCTACATACTGAATACCCCTGGATGTTCATTTCCCTGCCCTGTTCATTCAGTAACCATCTCTCCGTAATCCCCGCTATATCATACCTTTTTACAATTATTTGCGCGGTGAATTCAACCACTTTATTGCAAATGCCCCTCGCGTTAATGCATAAAGCCTTAAGGTTTCTATTTTTAACATTACATGGCGCGTTCCAACTATCTTTCACTGAGGCCCTGTTTGATTCTTGATTTTGATTTCTCTGCCTATCACTTCTCTTACTCCCCTTTCTCTCTTTTGCTCTTGTCCTTGTCTCCCCTTCCTCTGATTCCTTGCATAGGCTCAAATCACCCTGCCATTTTAGTTAAAACCTCCCCAACTACACTAGCAAATGTTCCCCCTAGAACATCAGTCCTGGCGCTGCCCAAGTGTAACCCGTCCAGTGTGTATTGGCCGCAACTCCCACAGAACCGGTCTCAAAGCCTCAGGGATCATTATACCTGCCCTTCGCACCATGTATTCTCTACGTATTCATCCAATATAACCAGCAATTTCTAATCTGACTAGCACGTGGCACTGGTAATAATCATGAGATCACTGAACTCGAGGTCCTACTTTTCAACTAACTTCCTAATTCCCTATATTCTGCTTTTGGAAACTCATTACTTTCGTTATTTCTTTCGTTTTTACAAAAGTGTAACACGAACACTCGCTTTTTACCCTGCATTTCAGAATGTCATCTCGCCGCTCTGAGGCATCTTTGACTCTAGACCAGGGAGGCCGAATAACATCCTGGAGACTCGTTTGCGGCCACATTAATGTCTATCTATTCACCATATAATTTAATCCCCTATAGCTTTGGCGTTGCAGCACATTTTACTCCTCCCCTGTGTAGCAGAGCCAAACGCATTACAACGAATTGGGCTGTACTGCTTTCTCATGAGAGGCCATTTCGTCAACATTATCCAAAGCGGTCGAGTTGTTTTGCAGGGGAAAAACCACCGGAGATTCCTGCTCAGCCTGCCAGGTCCTCTTGATTTGAATGGTTGTCACCCATTCCCTTCCTACCTGTGGACTCTTAGCCTGCGGTGTGAACAAATCTTGATACGTGCTATCACAATACTCTTTGCCTCACGGATGCGCCACAGTGACCACAGCCGCCGCTCAGCTCCAAAACCTAGGCTTCCAGGAGCTGCAGCTGGAGACACTTCCCGCACACATGCTAGCCCCCGGGGCACTGGAAACGTGTCTGGTTCGCACATAGAGTAGAAGCAGCACTCCGTGGATTTGTGCTCTCCTGCCAAGACTTACCTCTTTAAATTAAATTAAACCTTTTTGGAAGATATTTAATATTACCTGTTCTCGGGCACTTCTTTCCCGCTCCTCGTTGTTAAAGAAAATGCCACCCACAAACGATGAGACTCAAAATGAGACCTTAAAAGCCATAAGCAATAAAAGTAGTAAAATGCTTATCCAGACGTACTCATGGTACTCAAAGGATCGCCATGTTCCCTCCTCACCGAACTCCATCATTCACCCCTACTGTCCCAGTTTCTCTTCTACTCCCCACTCCTTTCGCACTTCTATTAAACTCTCGGCTCCCCGCGCACTTCTCTTCAATTCCCTACTCCTCATGCACTCCTCCTCTTCTCACAAATCATCTCGCACTCCTCTTCAAATCCCAAGTTGTCTCGCGCTTCTCTTCAACTCCTGACTCCTACCGCTCTCCTTTTCACCTCCCGGCTCCTCTCGCGCTCATGTTTTCAACTCCCAACTTCTCTAGGTGCTGCTGACTGCCTGTCCATATTTCCACCATTCGCTCTCTCCTCTATGCCTATCTATCAAAAATCTGCCTAACTTATCTTGGGAGAAATTGAATGATGAAGCCTTCAGTGCTTTCAGCTGATCAAAATTCATCTCATCGCTTAAACTTTCCTAGAAATAGAAATAAAAAAATCTAAAATACCCTCGTCTATTTCCAAATCTAATTTTGCAACTATCTATGTTTTATTGGCACTCCACCAGAAGAGGGAACAACCTTTGGCTGTCCAACCTTGCAATTCCCTTCTGGATTCTATGAGGTTCAATTACAAAACCACAAATTATCCTAATCTCCAATGGGCATAGGCCCAACCCGTTCAATGCTTCTCCAAAAGATAACAGCTTCAGATCAGGAATTAGTTCAGTCAACATTCACTGAAATAAGTGTGCAGAGATTGTATTTTTTTCCCCTGATAAGGCAACGGAAATTACGCTGAGAATTCCAGCGTCCCCAGTACTTACCTAGGATTCTAAAGCTACACGAAAAATTCCCTACATTTATGTACCATTCCTATTGCAATATACGACAACGTTTCATTTGAATTCTAAAGGAAAATGCATAGCTGTTAGAGATTCAACCCCATCTACACTGCCTCCAACAAATAAGCCCAGGACATGTACAACACTTATTTAGTTTCAGAGAAAAGCTCGCTCTACAGTATCCCCATCAAACTCTCAAAAGGCAGGCACAGAAATGGGTTAGATACATACTAAAGCTCGCTCGACACTCTCTCCATCAAACACGTCCAGGACGAGTGCATTACGGGGATAGATTAAGCGTGAGCGTCCCCTGAAGTCCTCTGATCATGGCCCTTAGGGCTTCTACTGCTTTTACACTGACCCATTAAATAAAACATTCAGATAGAGAACAGTGTTATATACATAATAAAGAAGAACTTTTTACACTGTCCCAGTTAAACACTCACAAGACGGAGTAAGAAACTGAGTAAAAGAGTTTTACACTGTCCCCCTCAAACAGTCCCAGGACATTTACAGCACGGGGTTAGATCCAGAATAAACATGCCTCTAGATAGTCTCCATCACAAACTCCAAGGATAGGTAGAGAACTTTGTTAGATAAAGAGGAAATCTCCTGCTACACTGTCCGATTGAAATGCTCCCTGTGCAGGCGCAGCCCAGGCATAGATACAAGGTCAAATTCCCGCGACGCGGTGACCATCAAATTCTACCCGTACAGGCACAACCAGGGGTTAGACAAAGTGTCACGTTCACACAACTTTACAGTAAAAACTACCAAAGTGTTTAGATTTGTGAATGGGAAGATTATATTTGGCTCTAGGTGACCAGTCAAAAAGCCTCGTTATGGTACAGCTCAATATAAGCTAGAAAGTGAAGCCCATTCTCCAAGGTATAATTAAACTTTGGTAGGCCGTGTGCAGCTTTGACTTCATTACAAACTAAAGTTCCAGCCAGAGAGTCTAATCAAACAGTTGAAGGACAGATATAACAGAGGGCAAATAGAAAGTGGAATGGGCATTAGGCTAATAAGATCATCAGTGATCTGATTGTTTCTCAGCCGCAATTCTTTCCTGCCCTCATAACCCTTAATTCGCTTGGATAACGAAAATCTGTTTCACTCAGCCTCGAAGGTTTTCAATGACCAATAAATTCCCAGCATTTATATGATATTCGATTTGCAATATACACAAACGGTCAATTTGCATTCGGAAGGCAAATCCGCACTATATAAATTTTAGCCCCCCCCCCCCCCCCCCCCCCCCCCCCCCCCCACCAGCACCACCACCCGCTCCAACAGATTTGATTGACTCAAATTTTGCTTGCGTTCCATGTTGCCACATTGGGTCAAATGCAGCCCTAATGTCTAGGGAAATTGTGGGCTCTATTGAGTGTCCCTGGCGTAACACAACCTGGGCATCAATAAGCAGGATAGTCCTAAAAAAAGAGCCAAATAGAGGGCTATCTTCTCTGTACTTAACCCTGTGCTGCTCCTGCCGTGGAAGTGATTGATGGGGCTAGTGTAGGGAAACATTTACTTTGTAACTAAAACCGTACTATGCCTGACCTGGGAGTGTTTTTTCGGGTTAGTGTTGGAAGGAGATTTACTTCGCCTTTAACTCCGTGCTATACCCTGCCCTGGTAATATTTCAAGGCAACAGTGCAGAGGACGTTTGCTCTGTATCCAGAACAATGCTGTAACTTAATGAATCGATTTGATTTGACAGTATAGAGGGAACTTCACTCTGTCTCTAGCCACAAGCTGTATCTGAACAGGTAATATTTAGACTTATAGAAACATAGAACGTTTATGGCACAGAAAGAATCATCTTGTCCAATTGTACATGCGCCATCTAAAAAAAAACGAGCAAACAAGTCCAATCCCACTTTATGGAATTAATTCAGTAGCTCTGCAGGTTACGACATTTGAAATAGATGTCCGGCATGGTTTGAATGAGTTGAGAGTGTCTGCTTCTGCTACCCTTTGAGGCAGTGAGTTCGAGACCCCTAACACCTCCTGGGTGAAATAAAACAAATCCAACCTCCTGCTAACATTTCCACGACTCATTTTAAATTGGTTCCCCCTCATCCCTGACATCTCTGATAAGGTAAATCGGCCTTTCGCAATCATACTAAACAGGCCCCTTAAAATTCTGCACATCTCAATCAAATCTCCCCCAGCCCCCTCTTCTCCAAGGAGCAGAACCCAGGATTATCCAATATGTTTTCATAGCTGCAATTTTCCAGCCCTTGCAACATCCTCGAGAATCTCCTAGGTACCCTCTCTCCAACAAGTGCATATTTTCTGGAATGAGGTGAGCAAATTTGCACGAATAACTCAAGTTATTGCCTAACTAATGTGCTACATCTTGTCAACATAAATTCCCTGCTTCACTATTCCGTTCCCCGGCTAACGAAGGAAACAATTCTCCATTATCGAACTCTCCTGTTATCTTCAGTAGTCTGGTGACATTCAGTGCAAGGCCCCTCACTTCCTCCCATTATCTTGACATTTCTTTATTTTTTTTCCTATCCCCAGCTGCGCTAACTTTATTTCTCCATGTTGAATTCAACTTTGCTGTGGACAGTACAGAGGAAGCATTACGCTTAATTTTAAACAGTGCTAAATTGCCCTAGGTGTGTTTAATGGGGACACGGTAGAGGTGGGTTCACCGTATATGGGTTTTGGTGCACCTGTCATGTGAGTTGTTGATGGGAACAGTGAACATGGAGGTTTGCTCCGTGTCTAACCAGATGCTGCAACTCAAAAGTGAGCGTTATATATGTATGTAGCACATAATGCTATATACATATCCCAATCGCATCCCAAGCTATATATGCTATGCGATGTTTGAGCTGGGTTGTGAAAAAGAAGCATCACTCTGTACCTGACAATGTGATGAAAATTCCCTGAGGATGCTTGATGGGAACGGTGGAGAGGGAGGTTATATTTTTAACAAAATGTTTGCTTTGCCTGCAAAATATCTGTTTTGGTGACAAGAGTGCACAGGGAGATTTTTCTCCGCATATAACGCCAAAGTGTACCTGGCGGATGAGTGTTCCAGGATATTAGGTAAAATGAGCTTTATCCTCTAGCTAATCTTGAGCTGCCCGTGAATTAAGTGTGTTTGACGGTGCCAATGTAAACCGTGCTATAATACTTACCTAAACCCAATCAACAACTGTTATGACTATTTGATGGGACAGTGTGTGGGGAGCTTCACTGTATACCTAACCACAAGCTTTGCCTGTCCTGGGAGTGTATGACGGGACAGAGTAAAGAGAGATTTACTCTTTATCAAACCCTGCGCTACCGCTGTCTTAGAAGTGTTTGATCGGGACAGCGTAGAATGAAATTTACATTTTACCTAAAACAGTGCTGCACCTTCCCTCGAAGTTGTTTGATGTGCTGGGTGCAGAGCGAACTTTGCTCCGTTTCTAAACAATGCAGTACCTGCCCTGTGAATCTCTGATGAGGAGAGTGTAGACGGAGCCTAACTCAGTAGCTAACCCCGTGCTGCACCAGACCTGGGTGTGTTTGATGCTGACAGTGCAGAGCGAATATTGTTCTGTTTGTAACCCTTTGTTGCACCAGTCATTGAAGTGTTTGATTGAGGCAGTGTAGGAGAGATTTACTTTTTTATCTAACCCCGTACTGTACCTAAGCTGGGAATACATAATAGGGACCGCATAGAGGGCGTTTCACTTTGTTTCTATCCACGTGCTGCATCTGCCCTGGGAGTTTCTGATGGTGGTCAAAGTAGAAAGAGCTTCATTCTGCATCTAAACCCGTGCTGTATCTGTCCTGGGAGTGATTGATAGGGACAGCGTAAAGGGAGCTTTACCATGTATCTAACCCCGTGCTGCACCTTTCCCGCGAATTTATAATGCGGAGAGTATAGATGGAGCTTTACTCTCCATCAACCCTCTACTGTACCTGTTCTTGGAGAGTTTGATGGGGTCATGTAAAGTGAGATTTTCGCGGAGTCTAACCCGTTTTATTCCTCATCTAGGAGTGCTTCATAAGGATAGTGTAGAGCGATCTTTGCTCCGTATCTAACGTCGTGCTCTTCCTGCCCTGGGCGAGTTTGTTGATGTCAGTGCGGAGGGGTCATAACTGCTTATCTAAAGCCGTGCTGTATATGTCCTGGGAGTTTTGAAGGCGACAGAACAGGGGCAATTTACTCTGTATGTAAAGCATTGCTGTGCCAGTCCTGGGATTGTTTGATAAGGACATTGTAGAGGGATCATTACTCTGTATCTAACCACATGCTGTGCCAGCCCTGGGAATGTTTGATGGTGCCAATGTAGAAGGACTTTTTCTCTGTACCTAAACCCGTGCTGCATTTGTCCTTTAAGAGTTTTGATAGGGGAAGTGTTGAGGGAGCGTCGCTCTGTATCTAACCCCATGCTTTACCAGCTACATCAATTGCTTCACTCTTATTCATATGACACGTCCAGGCACAGCACTTACCTCACTCTTTATGACACTGACATACAGTCATAAAATTAAGATCAGTTATATTTTCCATATTCAATGAGATGGATCGATGACATCAGTTTATTGTCTCTATCCATCCAGTTAAATCATTAACCTCATTCTTATTGACATTACACTTTTAGTTAGAATACTGACCTCACTCTCATGGTCACTGTCCATCCTGTTAGATCAGTGAACTCACTTTTTTGTCACTACCAATGCAATTAGTTCAGTAACAGCACCCATATTTTTACTATCCAGCCTGTTATGTCACTGACCTCATGGTAGTTGTTACTGTACATTGCCTTATTCATTCAAGGAATGTGGGCCTATCTGACTCACCATAATTATTTTCCAATCCCTTGTTGCCCATGAGAAGGCGGTGGTGATCTGGCTTCTCGAAAAGCTACAGTCCATAAGGTGCAGGAAACCTCACAGTGCTGTTTGGAAGGGATTTTGACCCAGTGATGGTGACGGAATGGCGATACCAACTCAGGTTTCCTCGTGACTTGGAGGGGAAATCTTATCTGGAGGTGCTCCTTTCTATGGTCTTTGTACTTCTAAGTGGTAGAATTCGTGGGCCTGTAACGTGCAATCGAAGGTACCTTGGTTAATTGTTGCAGGGCACCTTGTAGATGGTACACATTGTTTCCACCGTGTGTCGCTTATAGTGGGCATGTATTATATATGGAGTGAGCATATGTAGATTTGGTGACAATCAAGTGGGCTAGTTTGTCCTGGATGGCGTCAAGCTTCTTGGGTGTTGTGGGAGCTGCACTCTTCCAGGTAGATCAATGACCTATTTTTATTGTCTCTATCTATTCAGTTAGCTCACTGACGTCACCCATATTATCACTATTAATCCCGGTTAATTACTGAACTGAAGCTTATTGTCACTGTCCATTCATTTAGATTATTGACCTCAAACTTATTGGCAATATCCATCAGATTCGGTCTGTGTCATCACTCTTATTGTCGCTACAGTCCAGTTAGATCGCTGGCAGAATCAGAGTATGACAGAATCACACAGTGCAGAAGAGGCCGTTTGCCCCATAGAGTCTGCACCAATACGAGAAAAACAACTGACCTACCGACCTAACCCCATTTATGAGCACATAGCGCATAGCCTTGAATGTTATGACGTGCCAACTGCTCATCCAGGTATTTTTTATTGGATGTGAAAGAACCCAACTCCAACACCCTACCAGGAAGTACATTCCAGACCGTCACCACGATCGGCGTAAAAAAGGTATTTTATAACATCCCCACTAAACGCCCTCCTCCTCAATTTGAACATGTAACCCCTCGTGACAGAAACTTCAACTAAGGGGAATAGCTGCTCCCTATCCACGCTGTCCATGTCTCTCATATACTTTTACACCTCGATCAGGTCACCCTTCAGCCTTTTCTGGCCCATGGAAGGCAACCCGAGTCTATCCAACCTCGCTTCATAACATAAATATTTCACCCCAGGCAACATCCCGTTGAATCTCTTCGGCGCCCCCTCCAGTGCAATCACATCCTTCCTATAATATGGCGAACGGCACTGCACACAGCAGTCCCACTGTCTCCTCGATAAGATTCTATAGAATTTCAACACGTTCTCTCTCCAGTTGTAAACTATGCCTCGCTGGATAAAGGCACGTGTGCCATTTGCATTTTTCACCACCCAACGAATATACCCCTCCGCCTTCAGAGACCTATGGACAGACACGCCAAGGTCACTTGGTTCCTCAGAACTTCCTAATGTCAGAGCGTTCATTAAATACTTCCTTGTCAAATTACACACACCAAATTGTATCACCTCGCACTTTTCAGAGTTAACGTCCATCTGCCACGTTTCTGCCCATTTTGCTATCCCGTCTCTAATCCTGTAGCCCAAGACACTCAACCACACTTGAAACTACCCTGACAATCTTTGTCTCATCAGAAAGCCTACTAATTCTAAGCCCACATAGCCATATCTGCAGTTTATATAAATTACAAACAACGGGGGGCAGACTTCAGATCCCTGTCATACGCCATTTTGCTCGAGCTTCCAGTCAATCAAGCAACTTTCTGTCATCACACTCTGTCTCCTACAATTCGGCCAATTTTTAATCAACCGTTTCAAATTATACTCTATCCCATGTACACTTTTGCCGCCTTTTTATATCTCTCTTGTCGGAAATTGTCAATGGGTTTACCGAAATCCAGATAAAATACATCAACTGCACTAAACTCATCTACAAACCTGGTGACATCCTAAAAAAAAACGAACAAATTAATGAGGCATGATCTCCCTCTGACAAAGCCATGCTTACTGTCCCTGATCACTGTACTCTTCACGTGGAGATTGATTCTCTACTTCAGAATTTTCTCCAATATTTCCCCTACCACTGACGTATGAATCACTGGCTTGTAATTCCCTGGCTTATATCGACAACCCTTATTAAAGAGCAGAACCACATTGTCTGTTCTCCAGTGCCCTTGCACCTCCCTTGTGGCCAGAGATCAAGTAAAAGTTTGGGTCAGAGTCCCTGTGATCTCCTCCCTTTCCCCACCTCCGCATTCTGCAAGACAAATCATCCGGGGCTGAAGATAATAGGTTTGGATAAAATAATGAATAGAAATGGAAATAAATATTTAAAAAATCATAGGTGGATAAAGAAAAATAAAAATGAAAAAAAAAAACAAAGACAATTAAGATGAATATTGGGGAAGGAAAGCTAAAAAAAGAGGGAGAATGAAAGTGTAGGTTCATGGTCATGTTGAACTCAATGACAAGTCCGGAATGCTATAAAGCGCCTAATTGGAAGATGACGTGCCGTTCCTTCAGGTGGTGCTGAGCTTCACTGGAACAGTGCAGCCGGCCAAAGACGGACATGTGCTTGTGAGAGTAGGATGGTGTGTTGAACTGGCAAGCATCAGGAATGGCTGTGTCATCTTTGCAGACCGACCGTAGGTATTCTTCACAGCAATCACCCAGTCTACGTTTGGTATCTCCAATGTAGAGGAGGCTGGATTTGGAGCAGTGATTGCCATAGACCAAATTGATGGATGTGCAAGTGAAGTACTGCTTCATTTTAAATAAGTTTTTGGGCCCGTAGATGATGTGGAGGGAGGACGGAATTTGGAAGGTGCTGCTCCTTAAGTAATTGTATGGAAGGGTGCCCTGGAAGGGGAAGAATGCTTCTGGAGGAGTGGACCAGTTTGTCCTGGAGTGAACGGTATCTTCAGAATGCCGAATGCCATGTTCTGGAAGGAAGAGGAAGGTATGAGGTCAGACGTGCGCAAGATGGTTCATAAAAGGTTGAGGGCCCATTCCACCACAGTGGGAGGTAAACCTCAGTTAAGCAAGAAGGGTGCATTATGGAAGAGCCGTTCTGGCATCTGACACCTTAAGAACAGATGTGACGAAGTTGAAGGAATTTAGAGAATGAAATGGATCCTTACAGGAGGCAGGGTTGGAGGAGCTGCAGTTGAGATGGTTCTGTGGGTCGGGGATTTTGCAGTGAATATAGGTGGATTGTATTCGCAGCTATGTTTCATCACATTTTACTTCATTTTTGCTGGGAAGGGGAATCATACGTATACTAAACCTTAGTGCTGTTTTTTCTTACTCTGCATAGACACTGTTAGGCATGCTGAGTTTTTCCAGAATTTCCTGCTTTTCATTCAGATGTCCAGCATGCGTGGCATTTTGTGTTTATCTCAATGCTGCATTCAACCAAAGGAGTGATTGAGAAGACAGTGTCGAGGGAGCTTCACTCTGCACCTAATCCCGTGCTGCACCTGTCCTGGGAGTGTATGATGGGGCCAAAGTAGAGAGAGATTTACCCTTTTCCAACGGCGTGCTCTACACTGTCCTGCATGAATTTGATGGGGATGGTATAGAGCGATCTTGACTCTGCATCTCGACGGGTGCTGCATATGTCCAGGGAGTGTTTGATGAGGACAGTGATGAGAGAGCATAACTCTGTATGTAAACACGCACGGTAACTGTCATAGGGGTGTTTGATGGGGACGGTGTAGAGGGTCCTTTACTCAGTATCTTACCATGACGTACATGTCCTGGGTGTGTTTGACGGGGGCAAATTGGAGGGCGATTAAGTCTGTAAATAAACCCGCGAGGTGTCTGTTCTTGGGATTGTTTGATGGTGACGGTGAGAGAGGATTTTACACTGTATCTAATCGCGTGAGGTACCTTCCTGGAATGTGTTGATGGGGACGATGTAGATGGTGCTTTGCTGAGCATCTAACCTCATGCTGCACCTCTCCTTGGAGTGTTTGATAAGGACATTGCTCTGTATCTAACCCCGCGCTGTAACTGTCCTGGGAGTGTTTGATGAGGGCAGTCTGAAGGGACCTTTACTCTATATCTAACCCTATTTTTTATCTACTGTTTTTTTTTCCATAAGACACGTTAGATGCATTTTCACCACAGGAAAACCCTGCTGTACATGTCTTGTTGTGTTTGATGAGGCTGTATTGAGGGAGATTTTCTACTGATTTAAGTCTGTGTTGAATCTGTCCTAGTAATGTTTTATGGGCAGCATAGCGGGAGCGAAACTCTGCATCTAACACTGCTCTGTATCTGCTGGGTTTTGTAATGGTGCGGGTTAGAGGGTGATTCACTCTATCACACTTTCTATAACGGTCCTTGGAGTGTTTGAAATGGCCAGTTCAGAGAGAGCTTTACTCAGTTTATAAGCACGCGTTGTAACTGTCCCTGGAGTATTTAATGGGGATAATGTACATTGTGCTTTACCCCATTTAACGACGTGCTGTACCTGTACCGGGCGTGTTGATGGGGACAGTGCAGATGAGGTTCAATCTGTCCATTTTCCTTTAGAATTGAAACATGAGGGAGCATTTGAAGGTGACAGTTTCGGCAGAACTTGACCCTGCACCTTTGGACTCATTTGCTTGAAAAGTTTGTGGGGGCGGGGCCATTAAACATTTTAAAGTCGTAGGTCGATAGATTCTTGCGCAAACTCAGAGAGTTCTCTTCTCATTTCCACTGAGCGATTTGTGAGTAGACTAATTTACGACATCTTAATCGTGTCAATCGTTTACAGGAACTCACCACATCCAAGAACACTATTGTCGGTGGCTTCATATTCAGTCCATCCCGTTCATATATATATCAATATAAGCTTATCACAGCACTGCTTTCATCACATTGAAATCCAATGTGAAAATTTCAAAGCTGAACAGCTTACAGAAGACTGGAATGTGAGTGTGGATGAGAAATAATCAGCACTGTGCACATTCCTGTAATCAATATCTGGGAGAATCAGGGGGATTTGATTTATCCCGTTGTCTGCAAAACCCATTGCCTTGCGTCTTCCATTTCCACGAACTGACCATGCCTATGTCAAGCCGAGATGTGACCTGGGTTCTGAACGGAGAAGGAGATTGAGACGGAAGCAGAAAGAGATGCGACGCGAAAGTGCTTTGAATTTGATGCCTGTCAGTTGCTTTGAATGGTGAATTTCTGCCTTGTCAGTTTCGCAGCAGCTGCATTGAGTCGCTTCTTTTTCTTTTATATATATAAGCAGCAAGACTTAAACAATTACAACTCCCATCGTGGGGCTCGAACCCACGACATTGAACGCTTACATAACAACTCCACAGACTGAGCTGGACGGTCACGTTGGAAATGAATAATCAATGCCCCAACAGACTTGGACATCGCTGTTGCATTCCACCTAATACTTCAGCTTACCCTGAATGTTAAAATGCAGAATGTAATCTGCCTCCAAAAGCCGACGGTTGCTCTGCATTCCTCTCAGTGATTAATGCCATTCTTCAAATCTTCCACTTCTTTGCTGCACCTCCTTCCACGCAATTGAACAAACTCCTTCAATCTATGAAACTGAGACGTTTTCATTTATCATATTAACGTGAAGCTTGACAAACAACGTGAATACATTTTGTGCTGGTAAAGCTGCGTTCACCCACTCTGGGGCCGTACCACATTTAAAAACATAGATATTCACTGAGAGCGAATCAGGACAAGTGATTGTCTTTAAGGAGCGACACATACACACAAAGTAAGCTAGCATGACAGCACGTTTTACTTCATTTCCGACTGCAGGTTTCGTGAATGTTTTTGTGAATGAACAGGATAGCGAAGCTCCACATTTTATTGACAATGGCTTTGAAATAAAAGAACGGTAGACAGCAAGAAAGTGCGCCTCCGTCAAACGTCAGATGAGAGATATACTCTACATGGTCATACATCTACACCCAGCCGCCTAAAGTCAAGGAAGAGATTCAAGAACAGTGATATTACTTTACAATCAACCCGATCTGAAGCCCACATCGCCTTGTCGACAGGGCGGCTCACCAGTCTCGATCCCCCAACGAATGAAATTCTACTGGATAAAAGCCTTCCACCAGGAGCTAATTGCAACTGGGCAACCTGGAAGGGCGTTAATAGACTTAGGACTGCTATAGGTCGTTCAAAGTTGTCACGAGGAACATGGGGGTATACAACCAGCCCGACAACTTGTGAATTGGATCTGAGCCACAGACTATGCAACATCTATTGCAATGTCTATCGCTAGGGGAACCCTGCACTGTTGCACATCTTGCCGAATTTAGCAACACGACGTAAAAATGTGTCCAGTTCTGGATGTGACATATATAGTCTTTCCATGGAAACGATAAGAAGAAGACCCGACTGTTGTTATGACGTTGCCGAGGACATGTGCCAGTTGGACTAAATCCACACAGGACACTTGGTCGCGCTATCACAACGGTTTTGACTTTTCTACATATTACGAGAACATGTAAGCACTGAATTCGTAAGTAACAAGTCCACAAAGAGATTCAGCGATTTTTAAAAAGTACTAAAATATTAATTCAAGCCCATACATAAGACGACGATGTATCACTACTTTTATACCTCTTAAAATTCCTACATAACATGAGCGCCAGTTACTACATCTTCCAGGCAGCAGCTCAAAATATGTAATAGATTTAAAAAGAATACCAGCAAGTTAACACAGTATCGATTTAACTGTGCAATTCTAAATGTTATTTTTTCCAAAACCTGAATTTTGTTACATCACAGACTTATGCACAAATGGCTGGACGCTTCATTCATGCTATTTCGCACACTGTCGTTAGATCGTAACTGGACTTCCCCAACTTATCCTTTCATTCTGTTAATTGTATTGTTGCACATTTCTTTGAAACTGTATCTTTCTCATGATGTAAACACGTCCATGACGGCCATATTGTCAGGAGCCTTTCGGGAAAAATAAACACACTGTTGAGCATTGTTTACCTGGATGCTGTTGTGAATGCTATCTTGTTGCTGTGTGAACTGTCAAACTGAATTGAACCTGGAGGCTACTTCCCCGTGGATCTACAGAAACATTCGCTTCTCTTCTTCGTTCATTCTCACTCTTTCAAACGCAGTTTGACTCCGTTCTCATTTCAGGCTGTTCAACAAATCCAATTGGGCGGACGAGTGAGAGCTCAAAGTAAATGCAGGTAAGTGTGAAGAAACACATTTTCTTCGTAGGAATGAAGAGAACCAACGTCAAATGAAGTGTGAAATTCTAAATAGTTGTCCACGTTCCACAGCGAATCTTCACTGGACTCAGAGAATTCAGCGGATGCAATTGCAAAGCAAACAGTTTAACTTCATTTTCGGCAAGTCTCTTGAAATAAGTATTCTGGAAAGAATTAGAAGTCACATGGAAAAAAAAAAATATTGGCTTGATAAAGAAGGCCCAGCACAGATGTCTGAAGAGCAAACCATGTTTAAATAACCTCTTGCAATTTTTTTAAGAGGTAGTAGAAGATGTCCATGCGTGAAATGCTTCTAATGTGGTGTACGTGCAATTTCAACAAGCATTTGACACAGTTACACACAACAGACATTTCAGGAATATATATTATTTATGGAATAAAAGAGACAGTGGAAACGTGGATACATTTTATGAAAAAATCGGAAGCCGACATGAATGGTCAATGGATATTATTCTGGGCTTTGGAAAGGTTTATAATGGAGTTCCCCAGGTGTCGGTATTTGGGCCCTTGCTTTTCCTGACATATATTAATGATCAAGTACTTGGTGTCCAGGGAAATTTGTCAAAGTTTGTGGATGATGCAAAGAATCGGAGTGTTGTACATTGTGAGGAGGAAAGTGCAGAAATTCAAAACTATGTTGATGTAGTGGGCAGAGAGTTGTCAGCTAAAATTTAACGTAGAGAAGTGCGAGTTGTTGCATTTTGTTTTGAACAACATGGACAGACAATGCAAACTGTGGGGTGTAATCTTGAAGGGGGTGAAGGAGTAAGAAGACCTGAGTGCATCTGTGCATTGACCATTGATCATTGAAGGTGACAGGACAGGTGGAGAGAACAGCTAATAAAGCATATAGTGTCGTGGACTTTATAAATATGAGCAAGAGCAACATATCAGGGAGGCTATGCTGGCTTTATATGAGACATTCGTTGGACCACATCTGGAGTATTGTGCACAGTTCCTGGCAGCACAATGTAGGCTGGATGTGAGCACATTGGAGTGAGTGCAGAAGAGCTCTACAAGATGTTTCCATGAATGAGAAACTTAAACTATAAGGATAGATTGGTAATGTTGTGAATGATCTTATTTGAGGGAAGGCGGAAAGGGGTGGTGGGGGTGTTGAAAAGATGCTCATAATGATGAGGGTGTTGGACAGAGCAGATAGGGAGAAGCTGTTCCCGCTCGTTAAAAAATGATCAAGAACGAGAGTGCACAGATATGAACTGATTTTCAAAAGAAGGTATTTAACGTGACAAAAGTAATTTCCTTTTCAAGCAACCGGTCGATTGGTTCTGGCATGCATTGTCTGGCGTTACGGTGGGGGGACGTTCAATAAAGGCACTCAAGATGACGTTAGATTATTGTTTTTGAACAGCGGCACTGTTCAGGGGTACGAAGAAACAGCAGGGCAATCAAACTAGGTCCCAATGCTCATTTGGAGAGCATTTGCAGACTCGATGTGTAGAACGGTCTCCTTCTGTGTATTTAAGTTTCTGTGGTTAGCGTCTGGATTACACGAATTTAGAGAGTTGGGGAGGGAGATTCACTGCCGAATTTGAAAAGAGAATTGGACAGAAAGTGTTGATTCCGGGGGAAATGTCGGGGTAGTATGACTGGTTGATTTATATTCCAGAAGAATAAAAGCTCTCCCTTGATAGTCGGAGATGAAACTCTTATTTTCTCCCAGAAGGTCGCTGAATTGTGGAATAATAATAATAATAATAATAATAATAATAATAATAATAATAATAATAATAATAATAATAATAATAATAATAATAATAATAATAATAATGATAATATTATTTTTTAACAATAATAATAATAATTATTATCATTATTGTTAGTATTATATTTGACAACAGATAGCATTGGAGTCTGACTCATTGAATATATTCAAGGCATGCATTTGATAGATAAGACTGAAGGTGCGGTGGTGAGGAACAGACAGGAAAATGGAGTTGATACCACAACCAGATCAGCAAAAATCTTATTGAGTGGAGAACAGGGTGAAGAGTGGAGTGGCCTCCTCCTGTTTCTAAGTCTGATGACCCTATGGCCTGGGCAGAAGGGCCTTTATATATGGTGTTAATCTTGACTCTGATTCTGCAATACTATGACTGGCTGGATGGGTGGAATGTTTTCATCCCTGCCCCAGTATGTTATGAACTATTTCCACACTGATGACAATGAAACTTGTGGTTACTTTGCTGCTCAACGTTTCTCTGTTTTTTGTTTAGGTTCCCATCTCTAGACAACCGTGGGTTCAAATCACACCACTGGCACAATTTCCTGCAATTTGACTGATCAGCAATCTCTCCGTATGTGTTCGGATAGCTGCAATCTGAAATATTTTGTTTGGAAGAACTTGGAGTGGCGACGAAATTTGCTGGATGACAGCAATTAGGTGGACGGAGTTCGAGCTTTCTCCGTGTTAACCATTCTATGACATTATTTGAACAACATTAGCGCTAGCAGCTCTGGTACTGCCATGGCCCGCTGGTTAAGGGGATAAGCTAAAAAGTCATTGTGCTCTCCACAAGCAGTTTAGAATCTCGCTGAATGCGTTGCTGTCATTATTTCAGATGCCTCCAAAACAAACTATTGTCTAAATGGAATGGAAAACGTTCACGCACCCCCTGTTCTTCCAACTTTGCTTCCATTCATCAACATGCTTCGCCAAATCTGATCCCTGGAATGGAATAAAGCTGAGCCAAACTTTTGACAAACTTACTTCTGGTCTTCTTGTCTCTCCTTAGAGACAAGCTGGTGTGCCCTAACACTCTTGGTTTATTATGTGTGGGCGCTTAAATGCTGTTCATTTCCCCAGGAGTGATCACATTTTCACCATCAATGAATCTATTCACTTTTGTAAAGTATTTTCATCATAAATGGTGTAGAGAATAAAAACACATTTAGAAGTTTTTGAAGGAGATTGACAATTAATGAATTGTTTTTTGGGTGGTGACTGCTTATGTATTCAGTGCCCCTATGTTAGACAGCGGGTGATGATTGAAATATTAACTGAGCAAAACTTAAACAGTGCATTCTCTCGGTATGATGGCTTGTTCCAATTCCATATATGAAATCAATTTCTATTGCTCTTAAATAAATATTTTAATAGGTTGGATGTTATGCACAGCCTGGATCGAATTTTCTCACGTAAAAAAAAAAAGGAAGTAGAGAGAAAACAGTGAATTAAAGGCCAGTCAGCCGGATATCCGCAGTGAGGAAAATACTAGAGCCCATTACATATGGATTAATAACTGAGCACTTGGAAAACAGTGGCAGAATTGATCAGAGTCAGCATGGATTTAGAAAAAGGAAGTCCTGCTTGACAAATCAACGGAGACTTTTCGAGGATGCAACTAATAGAGACACTGAGGCAAAGCCAGTGAATGTGGTTGACTTGGATTTTGAGAAGGCTTTCGGCAAACTCCCACATAAGGTTTCTGCGTGTAAAATTTAAAGTGCACGGGATTGCTCGCAGTGTAATGAGATGGAGAGAAACCTGGATGGCAGACAGGAATGAAAGAGTAGGAATACGTTTTTTTTTCAAAATGGCAGGCAGTAGCTAGTGCGGAACCACAGGTATCGCTGCTGGGAATCCATCTATTCACAATATATGTTACTGAAAAAGATAATGGGACAAAATGTAACATCTCCAAGTTTGCAGAGAACAAAAAGCTTAGTGGTGGGGGTGGGGGTGGTGAGCCGTGAGGAGGATGCAGATATGCTTCAGTGTGATTTGGACTACCTGATAAATTGTGAAAATGCAAAGCATATGCAAAACAATATGAATAAATGTGTGCTATCCACTTTGGTAGCAAAAATATGCAGGCAGAGTACTATCTGAATGGCTATTAATTGAGAGGAGGGAAGTGCAACTAGACCTGTGGGCATTCGTTAACCAGTCGCTGAAGGTAAACATGCAGGTCCAGCAGGCGTTAAATAAGGCAAATGGTCTGTTGGCCTTCATAGCCATATGATTCGATTGCTGGAGCAGCGATGTCTTGCTGCAATTATGCGTGTCATTGGTGTGAACACGCCTGGATTATTGTGTGCAGTTTTGTTCTCCTTGGCTGCGGAAGGATGTTCCTTGAATAGAGGGACTGCAGTGTAGGTTTGCCAGACTGATTCCTGGATGGCGGAACTGACAAATAAAGAAATATTGAGTCGAAAAGGATTCTATTCGCTTGAGTTCAGAAGAATGAGGTGGGATCTCATGGAAACCTATACAATTCAACATTACTAAACATGGCAGATGCAGGAAGGATGTTCCCGATGGTGGAGGTGTCCAGAGCCAGAGGTCACAGTCCGAAAATACTGTGTACACTATTTAGGGCTGAAATTAGGAGAAATATATTCACCCAGAGAGTGGCGAGTCTGTGGATTTCGGTGCCACAGCAAATAGTTTAGGTCAAAACATCATATGTTTTCAGCAGGTAGTTGGATATAGCTCTTGTGTCGAAATGGTTCATAGGATATGCGGAGAAAGCGGGAGCAGCCTATTTAGTTGGATGATTTGCAATAATTATAATGAATGGCGGAGTGTGCTCGAAAGGCCGAATGGCCTAATCCTGCTCCTATTTACTATTTATGTTTGAATGTATTTTAATTGGAATGAATATTCAAAAAAAATCTATTAGTGTGCGAATTTACTGAATAACAGCAGGGCTAGCAAATGTTGCACAATATTTCCTTATAGCCAGAGTACACAAAGCAGAAATATCTCGGTGCTGTAAATCTAAGCAAGTGTAGAGAAAATCTACTTGACTCTTGGTGGCATCAATCCACAAGCCTGACGGCTGAATGTGCTGCATAAATTTTTCAGAGAGGCAGCATGGAGGGCCATTGACTAGATTTCGATAATTTCAGTTTCGTCTCTCGATTCCTACTGTCGGTGATCTGCAAAATTTTGCAACGAGCAGACAACGTAAAATTAAATAAAAAGCCCAAAACATTAGTTGTTTGTTCCCAACACAAGTGCGGCCAGTCTTGCTGAGAGCTTCCACCACATTTTCCTTTTACTTACAATTTCGTGCTTTAGGAAAACATAAGAGTTCAGATGGGAAGAGATAAAGAGTTCAGCTATTAACATTTTGAATGGTGGAGCAGCTGTGAGGTGTCAACTGCCCCACATCTGCTGTTTGCTTGTATTCTGCCTCGTAAACTTCACCGGAGCCACAGTGATTAACTTGCTGTTTTTTTTTTTAATTGTTAGTTGATCATGGTTATGGTAGACATCAGGCCCTTGAAACGGAGATGGATAAGCTCGGATGAGGGTGCCATAGATGCGGTTTCGAATGAAATGTGCTTTCTTAGTCATGTGAAGTGGTTGTTTTATTTTCAAAGGAATTGTGTGATGTTTACAAACAACGAGATAAGAGAAGTAAAGGAAAACGGTTATTATTCCCAAACGAAAAAGGTAATATTGACATTATTAGGTTCAATAATGTCCTTTACGGAAGGACATCAGCTGGCCCTCATGTGTCTTAAACTCCACAGCAATGTTCTTGACACTTAAATGCTCTCTGAAATAGTGTAACATGCCACTGAATTGAAATAAACCGCTAGAAAGTCATAAGACAGGAATTACAGCACATGGACAAACATGTATCGACAAAGGGAACTTAACCAACAATGGCAATAGCAGCCCTGCCGACCCCGCAAAGTTTTCCTACATTTGAGGATAGTGCCAAATCGTGGAGAACTGTCCGACAGACAATTCGACGAACGGCCTGACGTAGTCATCCTCACAAAATCTTATTTAACGTGGATGTACCAGAAAGCACCATCTCCATCCTTGGATTTGTCCTGTCCGACTGGCAGGAGGGACCCGGCAGATGTGCCGGCACAGTGGTACACGGTTGGTGGGGAATTTCCATGGGAGTCATCAAGATCGACTCCAGACACCAATGAATTTTCATGGCATCAGGTAAAACATGGGCAAGAAATCCTCCCGCTGATTACCATGTTTAGCCTCCCTCTGCCGATTCATCTGTGCTCCTCCTTATTGAAATCACGTTAAGGGACTACATAGGGTCGTAATGTCACAGAATGTTCTCTGGGTAGGGGACCTTAATGTCCATCACCAAGAGTGAATCGATAGCACCACTACTGTCCGAGATGGCTGAGACCTAAAGAAAATAACTGATACACTATTGATGTGGTAGGCAGTGAGGAACCAAAAATAGGGAAAGACATATTTAACTTCATCCTCGCGAACCTTTCTGATGCAGGTGACCTTGTCCATGGCAGTATCGCTAGGAGTGACCATCGCACACCCATTGAGGTGACAGTGATCCTTCTTTATATTGAGGATGCCCAGCATTGTGTTGTTTGGCACTAGCACTGTGGGAAATGTCACAGATTTCGAACAGATCAAGCAACTCAAGACTGAGTATCCATAAGGCGCTTTTGGCCCTCATCAGCTGTAGGATTGCACTCGAACTCAATGATTAACCTCGTGGTCCAGCATGACCCCGTTTTACCATTAACATGAAGTGAGGGAATCATCCATGGTTTAATGAAGATTTCAGGAGGGCATGCTAGGAGCAGGACGAAACATATTTAAAATGAGGTGGTATTCGGTAACACAGAGCTGCTTGCGTGCCAAAAAGCAGAAATAGCACGTGACATAGAGGAGTAAATGGCCCTACAACTAATGTATGAACCCGAAGTTCTGCAGCCCCGCCACATCTAGTCGTGATCGTTGGTGGACAATTTAAATCCCACTGGAGGAATGGGTCCACGTGTTTCCCCATCCTGAATGATGGAGGAGCCCATCACTTCAAAAGATAAGGACGAAGCATTTGCGACAATCTTCAGCCAGAAGTGCGAAGTGGATGATACAACGCGGGCCCCGTCAGACGTCCCCAGCATCATAGATTCCAGTCTTGAACCAATTCGATTCACTCCACGTGATATGAAGAAGAGGATGGAGGCAGTGGAAACTGCAAAGGCTATGAGCCCTGACAGTTTTCCGGCATTAGTACTGAAGACATGTGCTCCAGAACCTGGTGCGCCCATAAACTACCTGTTCCATTGCAGCTAGAACATTGGCTTCAACGGGCGAATTTGAAATTTGCCCAGGTAATTCCTGTTCACAAAAAAGCAGGACAAATCCCACCCAGCCAACTACCACCCCATTGGTCTACCTTCCATCATCAAGAAGGTAATGTAATGGATCATCAACAGAGCTAACAAGCAGCTCTTGCATGACGATAACCTGCACAGTAACACCATGATTGTGTTCCGTCAGGGCTACTTTGATCCTGACCTCATTAAAGACTTGTTGTAAACAGGGAGCAAAGAGATGAGCTCAGCAGATGAGGGGAGAGGATTGCCCTTGACCTCAAGGCAGCATTTAATCAAGTGTTGCATCATGGAGCCCCAGCAAAACTGGAGTCATTGGAAAATGGGGGAATCTCTTCGCTGGTTGGATTCACGCCTAGTGCAAATGAAGATTTTGTGCCTGTTCGAGTTCAGTCATCTCAGCTCCAGGACATCGCCAGTTCCACAGTGCAGTAATCTCCGCCCAACCATTTTCAGCTGCTTCCATCATGAGTTCAGAAGCCATTCATGGCTCCTCAGAAACTTACGCAGTAGATTTGGAAAGGCAGCAAGACCTGAACAAAATCTAAGCTTGGGTTCACAAGTGGCAAGGAACATTCACGCCACACAGCTTGTAGGCAATAACGGCCTCCACAAGACAGAATCAAACCATCGCCCCTTGATGTTCAATGGCCTTGACATCACTGAATAACCCACCATCAAAATCCTGAGGGTTACAATTGACTATAAGCTGAAATGGACAGACCATATCTATAAATGGCTAGAAAAGCAGGTCAGAGACCAGGAATCTTGTGGCAAGCAAGAAACATCCTGACTCAACCAAGCGTTTGCTCCATTGACGAAGCACAAATCACGGTGGTCATGGGAGGCTCCCAATTTGCCCGGTTGAGTACAGCTCCAACAACACTCAAGAAGTATGAGACCGTCCAGGGCAAAATAACCAACTTTATTGGCACAACATCCACAAACATTCACTTCCTCCGCCAAGATCACACAAGAGGAAGAAACTGTCGCATCTAAGGGAAGCACTGCCAGATTTCTTCTCTCTTTTTCTCTCCTTGTCCCTATTTCTTCCTCTATCTCTCAGTTTAATGATCATTCTCTCTCTCAATCTCTGTATCAGTCTCTCCCTCAGTGTATCTCTCTCAGCCTTTGTGTTTCTTTATCTCGCTCTGTCTCTCTCTCTCTCTCCATTAGACTCTCTTTCCCTCTGTCTGTCTCTCTCCCTCTGTCTCTAACTCTCTCTGACTGCCTCTCTCTCTGTCTCTCTATTCACCTGACCCTTTCTCTCTTTCTCTCTTCTCTCTTTCTCTCTCGCTCGATCTCTGTCTCTCTCTCTCAATGTCTCTCCAACTCTCTGTCACACTTCTTCTCTCTGTCTCTGAAGCACTCTGCCTTCTTTTGTCTATCCCACTCTGCCTCTCGACCACCCAGTCCCTCTCCCGCTCTCTCTCTCTCTGTCTCGTTCTCTCTCTCTCTCTCTATCTCTATCTGTATCTTTATCTGTCTGGTCCTCTCTCTCCCATTTTCTGTCTCTCTCACTGTGCATCTGTCTACTTCTCTGTCATTTTTCATTATCTCTCTCTCTCTCACACACACACATTCTCCTCACATTTTCTTTATCCATCTCTCTATCTCTGTTTCCTTCTCAATCTCTCTCTCTCTCTCTGTATCTCTCTCAGTCAATCCCTCAGTTTGTTTCTCTCTGTATTTCTCTGCCCCCCTGTCTCTCCCTCTGTCTCTATCTCAAACCGTCTCTCACGCCCTCTGTCTTTCACTCTTCCTTTGCCTCTCACTGTCTCTGTCTTCCTCTCTCTGTGTTTCTCTTTCCCTTTGACCCATTATCTCTCTCTCTCTCTCTCTCTCTCTCTCTCTCTCTCTCTCTCTCTCTCTCTCTCTCTCTCTGTCTCTTTACATGTCTGTTTCTCTCACTCTGTCTGCGCTCTCTGTCTCTCTATCGTTCTGACCCTTTTTTCTCTTTCTCTCTCTCCGTCTCTCTCTGTGTGTCTCTCTTTCTCTATTTATCTCTCACTCTCTGTCTCTCTGCCTCTCCCTGTCTCTGAATCAGTCTGTCTCCTTTCCATTCTGCCTACCTCCTAGCCCCCTCTCTCACACTGTCTCTCTCTCACTGTCTCTTCATAAGCCTGTGTCTCTCTATCACCTTTTCTTGCACTCTCACTCTGCCAACCTCGCTATCATGTATCTCTCGCTCTCTTTCTCTACCTATATGTCTCTCCCTCTCTCCCTCTCTCTCTCTCTGTCTCTCTCTCCCTCTCTCTGTCTCTCTCTCTCTGAGCCTCTCTCTGTATCTCTCCCTCTATCGCCGTCCTTCTCACCCACTGTCTCTCTCTGTCTCCATCTCTGTTTCTCTCTCAATACTATTTCTCCTTCTTCCTCTGGCTTACACTTGCTCTAAATCTTCCCATCTCTCTCCCCCTCTGTTTCTCTCTCTCTGTCTCACTCTGCGACTTTCCCTCTTTCCCTGCCCGTCTCTCCCTCTGCAAGTCTCTATCTCCCTCTTTCCCTCTCTATTTCTCTACCCCAGCTCCCGCTTCCTCTCTCTCAGCTTCCATCTGTCTCTTCCTTCCCTCTTCCTCTCTCAGTCTCTCTGCAATTCTCTCTCTCAGCCTCCCTCTCAGTCTGTCTCTCTCAGTATCTCTCTCAATCTCTCTCACAATCTCTCTTTCAGTCTCTCTCACAGGCTCTCTCTCTCTCAGTCTCTCTCTCTCTCTAGCTCTGTATCTTTTTCTCTGTCTCAGTCGATGCCATTCTTTATCTCTGTCGTACCTCTCTCGTTCTCTCTCTTTCTCTCTCTCTCTCTCGCTCTCTCTTTCTACTCACCGTGTCCTTCTCTCTCTTTATCTCTCTCCATCTGCATCTCTCTCTCCCTGTCTCTCCCTCTCGCTGGCTCTCTCTCACTCTCTCCTTCTCTCTCTCTTTTTTGTCTCTCTTGCACTCTCTCTCTATCTCTCTCTCTCTCTCACTCTCTCTCACTCTGTCTCTCTCCCTGCCGCTGAGTCTCTCTTTCTCTGTCTATCTGTCTCTATCTGTCTTCATCTCCCACTCCCTCTATCACTATATGTCTTTCTCTATATCTCTGTTATTTTTTTGCTTCTGTATCTCCCTCTCTCTAACTCGTTTTCTAAATGTCCCTCTTTTTCTCACAATCTCACAGTCTCCCTCTCTCTCATTCACTGTACCTTGCTCGCTGTCTCTTTGTCAGTCCCTGACTCTCTCTTTCCCCCTTTGTCCCTGGCTCCATATGCCTCCCATTCTATATTTATCTTTCTCTCTGCCTCTCTGTCTCCCACACCTCTCTCACTGTCCCTTGTGCTTAGTCTTCTCTATTATTCTCCCTGTCGCCCTCTGTCTGTCTCTCTCTCCGCCTCTCTCTCTCTATACTTCTCAGTATCTGTCACTCTCTCTGCCCCAGTCTCTCTTTCTGCAATCCCTATCCTTCTTTATCCAACACACCCTCTCTCTATCTCTTCCTATGTCTCGATCGATCTCAATCTCGAGCTGTCTCTATTAGACATTCTCCCTCACATCGTTTCTCTGTCTCCCAGTCTCCTTGTCTGTCTGTCTCGGTCATTATCTGTGTCACTCTCTCGCTCTGCCTCTCTTAATGTGTCTCACCCACCCTCGTTCACCCCGCCTCTCACTCTATCTCTCTGTCTGACACGCAATTTCTCTCTCCATCTCTCTTGCATTGCCTACAGTTCTATCTCCTTGTTCCTCTATCGCTGTCTCTTCCGCTCTCAGTTTATCTCTTTCCACCTGTTCCTCTTTCCACCTCTATCTGTGTCCCTCACTCTGTTTCTATCACTCTGTGACTTTCATTGTCTCTCTCTCTGACCCCCTCGCTCTTTATCTGGTTGGCACTCTCACTCACTGTCTCTATCTCTCAGCCTATTTCTCCCCCGTCTCTCTCACTGTCTCTTTCGCGTTGTCTTCTGTGTGTTTTTGTGACTATCTCTCCCTCTCCAGTTCTCTCTCTCTCACACCTTTTCCCCTGTTCCTCTCTCTCTCTCCATCCCTCCCTGTCGCTCTCTCTCATTCTGTCTCTCTCTCTGTCTGTCTATGTGTGTCTCTCGCCCTGCATACCGCCCCCCTCTCACTCTCTCTCTGTCACTCTCTCTCTCCCTCTCTCTCAGTCTTTCAGCTTCGCTCACAGTCACTGATACGATCTGTCTGTCTGTATTTCGCTCTCTCTCATTCAATGTCTCTCTCTGTCTCTCTCAATGTTTCTCTCTCTCTCTCTCACCCCCCTGACTCTCTCTATTCCCGACCTTTCTCTTTTTCCATCTCACTCTCGCTCCCACTTTCTCTCAGTCTTCCTGCCTCTCTGTCTCTCTGTCTCTCCCCCCCAACTCCCACTCTCTCTCTCTCTCTCTCTCTCTCCCTCTCTCTCTCTCTCAACCTATCTCTCTCTAACATGCTCTCCTCTCTATCTCTCTCTCTCTCTTTCTCTCTCACTCTCTCTGTGTCCTTCTCTACCTCTCTGTCTATTTTTTGTAGATTTCTCTATCTGCCTCTCTTTCTGTCAATAACTATATTTATCCCTTTCAGTTTCTCTCTCGCTGTCTCACTTTCTGCCTCTCTATCTCTGTCTCTCTCCCTCCCTCTCTCAGTCTGACTCTCTCCCTGCCTCACTCGATCTCTGTCTCGCTAACTCTTTGAGTCTCTCTCTCCGTCTTCCCCTCTGTCTCTCTATCTCTCAGTCTCTCTTGCTTTCTGCTTCTTTCTCTGTCTTTTTCACCCTCTGTCCCACATTCCGACTCTCCCTCTGTCTCTCTCACTCTGTTTCTCTCTCACTCTGTCTAACTCAATGCCTATGTTCATCTGTCTCTGTTTTGCACTCACACTCAGACCCTCTCTTACTCACCTTTTCTCTCTCTGTCGCTCTCTTTACCTGTCTATATTTCTCTGTTTTTGAATGGGATTCTCTCTCCTCCCACCATATCTATCTCTCCCCCTTTCTATCTATGCATCTCTCTCTGTCACGCTCTCTTTGCCTCTGTGTTACTCTCTTTCTGTCCCTATCACCCTCTCCATATCTTTGAGTTCCATCGCTCTATCTGTCTCTGTCAGTCTCTCTCTGTCTATGCTTCTGACTTTCTCTCTCTCCCTCTCTCTCTATCTGTCCCTGTAATTCTCTGTTTTTTTTCTGTCTCCCCCTCTGTTGTTTCTCTCTTCTTCTCAATTCTTCCATCCCTCTTACAGTCACACTCGTCGTTTTTCTCTCGCTGTTTAACTCTCAGTCTATCTCACTGTCTCACTCTCTCTGCCTCTCTCTGTGTCTCTCTCGCTCTGTGTCCCTCTTCATGTCTCCCTGTCAGCTTCCCTCTTGAACTCTCTCTCTCTTTTGTCTCTTTCTCTTTTTCTTTACCTGTCTGTCTGCTTCGCTCTGTCTCTCTCTCTCTCTTTTTCTCTCTCAGCCTAACCCGCTCTCTCTGTGTGTGTTTTTTTCTCTCTCTCTCCTTTACGCTCCCCCTCTCCCTTTCTCAGTCCCGCTCGCACTCTGTCTCTCTCCCTGTCCCTATCATTCTCTCTCCCTCTCACAATCTTTCTCTATCAATCAGCCTCGCTCTCTGGCCTTGTCACTCTCTGCCTCACTCGCTCGCTCTAGCATCCTCGCTGCCTCTCCTTTTGCCCTTCTCACTCTGCCTCTCTAGCTTTCTCATTCACACTCTCTCTCTACGTTTCTCACTCTTTCACGGACGCTGTCCCTCTCCACCTGCGTCTCTCTCTCTCTGTCTAACCCTCCGTTTCTCTCTCTCTCCCTATCTCTCTCTCCCTCTCTCTCTCTCTTTGTTCCTCTCTCTGAGTCGATCTCAATGTCTCGATAACATTCTCTCTCTGCCTATATCACGCTGTTGCTTTCTCTCCTGCTCGCTCTCTCTTTCCCTCTCCCTCTATGTTTCATTCTCACTCTGTACCTATCTCACTTTAGCTCTCCCTCTCTGTTTCCCTCTCTCTCTGTCTCTGTCTCCACCACTGTCTCCCGCTCTCACTATCTCTTTCTGCCTCACGCTCTGTCTCTCTTTCTCTGTGTGTATGTGCCTTTCCCTTTCTATATTTCTCTCTCAGCATGTCTCTCTCTCTCTCTCTCTCTCTGTCCTTGTGTCAAACCGTATATCTGTTGCTTTCATTCACTCACTCAGTCTGTCTTTCTCTGTCTTTCTCACTCCCTGGCCCCTTTCTCTGACTCGCCTACACTCTCCCTATCTCTCTCTCTCTCTCTCTCTCTCTCTCTCTCTCTCTCTCTCTCTCTCTCTCCCTCTCACTCCTTCTCTCTCTCTTTTCTCTCTTTCTCCCTCTCTCTCTCTCTCTGCCTCTCTCTCTCCCTATCTTCCTTCCTCTCTGTCTCTCCGATCGACTCTCTCTCCATTGCTAGCATTTTCTTTCTCTCTCTCTCTCTTTAGCTCTCTCTCTCTCTGTCTCTCTCTCTCTCTCTCTCTCTCTCTCTCTGTCTCTCACTGAGTATCTATCACTGACGAATTGTCTGTCTCTCTCTCTGTCTCACCGCGTCCCTCACTCTCTCGAGACTATCACTCTGCCTCAATGACTCTTGCCCACCTCCACTCCCTCTCTCCCCTTCTCTCTCTCTCTTTCTCTCCCCTCTCCCTCTCTCAATCTCTCTCTCGCCGTCTCTCTCTCTCTGTGTATTGCACTCTGTCATAGGCTCTGTCTCGCCCTCTCTGCCTCTCTGTCTCACTGTCTGACGCTCTCCTCGCTGGCCCCTGCTGTCTCACTGATTCCGTTCTCTCTCTCTCTCTCTCTCTCTCTCTCTCTCTCTCTCTCTCTCTCTCTCTCTCTCTCTCTCTCTCTGTCTTTCTATCTTTTTTTCTGTTTCTCCCTATCTCTCCCTATCTTACTTCCTCTAAGTCTCCCCGATCCACTCTCTCTTCATCTCTCTCTCTCTCTCTCTCTATCCCTCCATCTCTCTCCCTCCCTGCCTCTTTTCCTCTCTGTCTCTCCTTCCCTTCCGCTCTCACTACCTGTCTGTCCCTCTCGCTTGCACTCTATTTCTCTGCCTCCCTCTTTCGAACCCTTGTGCTTTTTCTGTGTCTGTGTCTCGTTCTCTGCATTTCACGCTGTCTCTCTCCGGCTGTTTGTATCTCTCTTCTCTCTCTCTCTCTCTCTCTCTCTCTCCTCTCTCTCTCCTCCCTCTCCTCTCTCTCTCCTCTCTCTCCTCTCTCTCTCCTCTCTCTCCTCTCTTTCTCTCTCTCTCTCTGTCCTCTCTCTCTCGCTCTCTCTCTCGCTCTCTCTCTCTCTCTCCCTTATTGTATGATTCTCCCTCGGGCTGCAAATCACTGTGACTCTCCCTCTGACTCTCTGTCAATATGTCGTTTTCTGTCTCTCCCTAGTGCTCTACGTGTGTTTCCTTTCTTCTTTCTCTCTTTCTCTCTGTCTCTCTCTTTCGGTCTCTCTCTGTCTCCCTGCCTTTATCTCGCTATGTGTTTCTCTCTCACTTTCGCTATCGCTCTCTTCCTTTCTCACTTTCCCAAATTTATCCTCTCTCTCTCTCTTCTCATTCTCTCTCTCTCTTTCTCTCTTTCTCCCTCTCTCACTCTCTGCCTCTCCTTCTCCCTCTCTTTCTTCCTCTCTGTCTCTCCATCCTTCTCTCTCTCTCTCCCTGAATCTCCCACTCACTCTCACTATCTGCCTCCCACTCATGCTTCATGTATCTCTCTCTCTCGCTCGCTCTCGGTTCCCCTCTCCAACTCTCTCACTTTCTGTCTGTCTCTCTCTCTCTCTCTCTCTCTCTCTCTCTCTCTCTCTCTCTCTCTTTATCTCTCTATCTCTTTACCTCTCTTTCTGTCTCTCTCGCTTTATCTCTCACTCACTCGAAGGGTCTGTCTCACTCCGTCTCAATGACTCTTGCCCTGCCTCTCTGTCATCTCTCTCTCTCTGTCTCTGGTCTCTCTCTCTCTCTCTCTCGGCTTATCTATATTTATTGCTGTTTTTCTCACCCTCTCTATGTCTCTCTCTCTCCCTATCTTCCTTCCTCTCTGTCTCTCCGATCGACTGTCTCTCCATTTCCAGCATTTTTTATCTCTCTCTCTCTCTGTCTCTCTCTCTCTCTCTCTGTCTTTCTCTCTCTACGTCTCTCTCTCCCCCCGCCCCCACCCCTCCGTCTCACTCTCTCTCTCTCTCTGTCTCTCGCTGTGTATCTATCTCTGACGAATTGTCTGTCTCTCTCTCTATCTCACCGCGTCCCTCACTCTCTCTGGACTCTCCCTCTGTCTCAATGACTCTTGCCCAACCCCACCCTCTCTCTCCCTCTCTCTCTCTCTCTCTCTCTCTATCACTCTCTCTCTACCCATCTCTCTCTATCCCTCCCTGCCTCTCTCCCTCTCTGTCTCTCCTTCCCTTCTGCTCTCACTCGCTGTCTGTCCCTCTCGCTCGCACTATTTTTCCCTGCCACTCTCTTTCTAACCCTAGCGCTTTTTCTGTTTCTTTGTCTCGCTCTCTGCATTTCACGCTCTCTCTCTCCGGCTGTTTATATCTCTCGCTCTCTCTGTCTCTGTCTCTGTCTCTCTCTCTCTCTCTTTCTCTCTCTGTCTCTATCTCCGTCTCTCTCTCCCTCTCGACCTCTTTCTCTTTCTCTAAGTGTCTCTCTGTCTCGTGCTGCTTATCAGTGCCTCTCTCTGACACTGCGTCTATCTCCCCTTTTCTGTCTCTCTCCCTCTTCTCTATATCCATGTCTCTCTGACTGTCTTTCTCTCCCTCAGCCTCTCTCTCTCTCCCTGTCTTCTTTTCTCGCTGTTTCTATGATCCACTCTCTCTCCCTGTGTCTCTCTCCATCTCTCTCGCTCTCTATCCGTCCCAATCAGTCACAATCAGTCTCTCCCTAGCTAACTTTGTGTCTGTCTGTCTGTCTCTCTCTCTCTCTCTGGCTTTTTGCCTGTCTCTCTGTATGTCTCTTTCTCGCTCTCCATCTCTTCCACTATCTCTCCATTTCTCTCCCTCCATGCCTTTCTTCCTCCCTGTCTCTCCGTCCCTCCATCTCTGCCACCATGTCTCTCCCTTTCGCTCTCACTCTGTTTATCTGTCTCTCCCTAGCGCTTTCCCTGTCCCTGTCTCTCACTTACTGCACCTCGCTCCCTCTCTCTGTCACTATCGCTATCTCTGTCTCTCCGTATCCTTCCTCCTCTCTCACTCTATCTTTCTCAATGTCTCTCTTTATGTTTGTTTCTTTCTCTGCCTCTCTCTCTCCCGGTCTTTCTTCCGCTCTGTCTCTACGATCGTCTCTCTCTTTCGCTCTCTCACTCAAACTTATATCACTCTCTATTCGTATCTATGCCATGATCTATCTCTCCCTAGCGCTCTCTGTGTGTCTGTTTCTCTCTCTCTCTCTATTTATCTCTCTCTCTTTCTCTCTCTGTCTCTCTCTTTCCCTCTTCCCCTCTCTCTCTGTCTCTGTCCCTCTCCGTCTCGCTCTCTCTCTCTCTCGCTCACTGTCTCTCACTGTGCCTCGCATTCTCT